>NC_048604.1:31766847-32066847 GCF_003668045.3 Cricetulus griseus | reverse complement strand
TAGATTATAGATTGCTTTTTTCCTTGGTTGTTTGCATAGCACCTTCTGATACTATGAGAGTTAGTTCTCAGGGAAGAGGGGCTTCCATGTAGATTCCAGCTTGATTCCTCTAAGTCCTGTGTCCAAAGTGTAAATTACCTTCAGCAATAGGGTATTACTTTCAAGTTCTGGGAGGCAACCAAACCAAATGGTAATAGCTAGTCCTGTTGTGGGAGTCTTTTGGAATACCTTGACCAACAACCTGAAGGCAGGTTTTCCATGCCTGCCCCTGGGGGTTTTGTTAGCTAGTCTCTTAGAAGGAGCACCATCACTCTCAGTGCTTCAACTTCATTTAAACTATAAATATTTAAACACACAGTTATATATTATATGCTTTTAATTAAACTTTAAATAATGTTTCCCTCTGGCTTTTTCAAACATCTTTAGTTTTATTATTCCTCCTCCTCCTTTCTTCATCTGTGTTGCCCTCTCTTTCCACCTTCAAATAAAGCCCACCTCCATTTTCTCATTTCCCATATTATAACACCTGTGTCCCACCATCACCTACTCTTTCTCTCTCCCACCCTTATCCTTTTTTTGCTTAATTTGTTTCTGCAGCTACTCCAGATTATATACACATATCTAAAGATGCCCAAATAACAGAGAATGTGGGTCATTTGTCTAACCTCATTAGTACACTATTTTCTGGTTTCATCCACTAACCTGAAAATTTCAGTTTTTTCTACTGCTGAACAGAATTCCATTTTGTGTAGATCACACATTCGCATTATCCACTTATTATTTGAAGGTTTCCAAAGGTAACAAAAATGCACACTGAATAAAAAACAGCATCTTCAACAAATGGTACTGGGGAATCAGAATGTCCATATGTAGAGGAATGAAAATAGAGCCATATTTCTCACCCTCTAGAAAAATCAACTTTAAGTGGATCAAAGTCCTCCATGTGAAACCTAAAACACTGAAAATGCTAAATGAAAACTTAGGCCGTACACTAGAAGATATAGGTGCAGCAAAGGACTTTCTGAATAGACCTTTGTTTGCTCAGGAATTGAAGCAAACAACTGAGAAATGGCACGTCATAAAACTAAAAAGCATCTGTGCAGCAAGGAAACAACTTAGTCAAGAAGAAGTTCACAAAGTGGAAGAGACTTTCTGTCAGCTATACATCCAATAGAGGATTCATATTCAGAACTTATAAAGAACTAAAATAAATTCAAGAAATCATGTGACCCAACTAAAACATGGACTATCTACCCGAACAGACCAGTCTCAAAAGAAGAAATGGCTAAGAAAAATCATTGAATATCCTTACCAAGTAAAGAATTGCAAATTGAACTACTTTAAAATACTATCTTACCCCAGTCAGAATAAGATCAAGAAAACATCTGACAACAAATGCCAGAGTTGATACAGGGAAAGGGAAAAGGGAACCCTTATTTACTTTGGTGGGATTGCTAACTGGTGTATCCAAAGGACTGAACAACTTATTCCAGAGATGCACCATGTTCATTGCTCCTCTACTCTCTGTAGTTAGGGAATGATAACCTCCTCAGAACGTATAGATTCATTCTGAAAACATTTGTTAGATGTCTGTCTCACATTCAATCAAGGTCATACCAGGTTAAAATCCATTCTTACACATAATCACATTTCCTGAACCATGAGTCTCTCAGTACACACATGTTCAACAAGTATTTATTGAACTAATAGCATTGTAAGCCTTGTAGTTAGGAAACTGTATGGTATAAAAATTCTTCATTTGGGAAATATAAAAAACTTGGTGCTCACAAAGTAGAGTGGAGGTGGAAATGAAGGGGTATGGATGAGGGTGAGGGAACAGAAGTGTGTAACTGAGATCAACAAGTCCATGTATGTTTAACACCCAAATTTATCTCCACATTTTTAAAACACACCTAGGAATCAGCATGTCAAGTGAACAAATTTTTAGTGAGGACAGCATAAGGAAACATCCCTGAAATTTTTGTTTTCAATGGAAAAAGTGATACAAAATATACCTGCCAACCTGGTGGGACTAGAGCTGAATCCTGAGGTAGCCATGGGGCCTGGAGGAGACTCTGATTCTGACCCTGCAGTGTTGCTCAACATGTGGCTCCCCAACTCTTTTTTAAATTAATTTTTATCTAAATTAGAAACAGTCTTATTTCACATACCAATCCCAGTTCCCTCTTTCTCCCATCCTCTCATACGCCCCCAACCCCACATCCCACCCCCATTCACTTCTCAGAGAGAGTGGATCATCAAATTCTGACATATCATTTGGGGTAGGACCTAGGCTCTCCCCCTTGTATCTAGGCTGAGAGAGTATCCCTCCATAGCAAATAGGCTCCCAAAGTCCATTCTTGGACTAGGGGTAAATACTGGTTCCACTGCCAGAGGCCCCATAGACTTCCCAGACCCCTCAACTGACACCCACATTCAGGGGGCCTAGTTCACCAGCTGTCAGACTGGGCTCCCTGTGCTCCCTCCAACTTGTTCAGGTCAGCTATTTCTGTGGGTTTCCCCAGAATGGTCTTGACCCCTTTCCTCATCACTCCTCCCTCTCTACACTGGATTCCAGGAGTTCAACTCAGTGTTTAGCTGTAATCTCTGCTTCTGCTTCCATCAGAGTGAAGGCTCTATGATGGCATTTATGGTAGTCATCAATTTCATTATAGGGGAAAGGTATTTAAGGTAGCCTCTCCAACATTGATTAGATTCTTAACTGGGGTCATCCTTGTGGATCCCTGGAGATTTCACTAGTGCCAGATTTCTCACTAAGCCCATAATAGCTCCCCCTATTAAGGTATCTCTTTCCTTGCTCCCCTCTGTTCTTCCCCAACTCAACCTTCGAGATCCCTCATGTTCTCTTTCCCTCTCCCATTCTCCCCTACTCTTTCTCCTATTCCTCTCCCCCTCCCCCTGCGCTCCCAATTTACTAATGAGATCTGAGATACCATTTTATACCTGTCAGAATGGCTAAATTCAAACACCAATGACAGTTTATGCTGGAGAGGATGTGGAGAAAGGGGAACACTCCTCCACTTTGGAAATTACTATGGTAGTTTCTCAGTAAAATGGGAATCAGTCTACCATAAGACCCAGCAATTCCACCAAAGAATGTATATTCATGCAACAAGGACATCTGTTCAACTATGTTCATAGCAGCATTATTTTGTACTAGTCAGAAATTGGAAGCAACCTAGATGCCCCTCAACTGAAGAATGTATAAAGAAAATGTGGTACTTTTTCACAATGGAGTACTACTCAGTGGGAAAAGTGCATTGAAATCTTGAAATTCACAGGCAAATTGCTGGAACTAGAAGAAACCATCCTGAGTGAGGTAACCCAGACATAGAAAGACAAACATGGTATGTTCTTACTCATAAATGGATATTAGACATAGAGCAAAGGATAACCAGTCCACATCCCCAGAGAAGCTAGGAAACAAGGAGGACCCTAAGAGAGACATACATGGTCTCCCGCCCTCCTGAGAAGGGGAAAGTGGCTTCCCACTTCTTACAGCGTTTGTATTTTTGAAAACACTTGTTTATCAAGTGAATGATGGAGGTTGAAGCCAAAGCCCACATCTTTAAGGAACAAAGGAGGTCCTCTACATGTTAAGGACAGTTTTGTGGTTTGGTCTGTTTGAGGGGCCTCTGGAATGGCACCAGGACTTATCCCTGGTGCATGAACTGGCTTTTTGGAACCCATTCCTCATGGGGAGTGAATTGCTCAGCCTTGATACAGGGGGGAGGGGCTTGGTCCTGACTCTACTTAATGAGTCAGGCTTTGTTGACTCCCCATGGGAGGCCTTACCCTTTCTGAAGAGTGGATGGGGTGGGGTGAGGGGGGAAGCGTGAGGAGGGGAGGGAGAGGTAACTGTGGAATTAATGCTTTATATATCACACATTTGATGGATGTCTTTATAATCTGTGCTTTCTCTCCATCTTTTTAATGAAATCCCAATGCCCCTCATTCTCTTTTGCCATTCATTCTAATGACCTGGTCCTACATCTAATCAGGCAGTGCCCAGGGCACATGTCCTTCCTGCTGGCCAGGATGATCCTGCCAGAAGGCCCCGATTATGAGGTCTCACTTTGTAGACAATGAGGAGCTCTGACATCACCTGCAAGATATAAGGAAGGGCAGCAGGCAGCTTATGCCAGTTATCACCAGGCAGTGTAGGGGAAACAGGTACCTAACCGCTGTCTGCTCCAGCTTGCCTGCTAGATCGCCAGCCGCTGCTCCCCAACACCTGTTGCCTACTTTCTAAATACAACACAAGAGAGCAGCCATGAACATTCTATTCATCCTTGTCGGCAGCATCATTTTTGCGTCCATCTTTTCCATATTCAAGGTAGTATTTCAGGTAAGCTGTATGCAGAAGGAGCCTGCCCTAACATTAAAGTAACTCGATACATGGATAGAAAAGAGGAAAAGAATTCAGGGAAGGACATCAAATGTCTCCACAGAGCCCCGACATTTGACGCCTCTGCCGCATGAGCTTCCCAAGCTTTTAGCACTGTACTCAATAGCTGCAGTTAGTTAGAAGACAGATAATATGTCATGAATGTTATAGTTGGCTTTCCAGCGAACCTCTCCCTTACCATGAGAGAACAGGAGAGCTGAAAGGGCGCTTTCCCCACCATCAGCTTGTCTTCTTTCACTTTTCTAATGATATCCTAAGTGTGAGTTCCCTGGTGTTGGTTTAAAGTCATAAGTAAAGTGGTTTTACAATAGCATCAATGACTCGTGCCAAGGCTACTGTTGAACTTCCTAAGGCAAGAAGGCTTTCCAAGTAACCACCATGATTTCTCTTGAATCTTTGCCTGCACAAAACATGTTTATGGTTTCCTCATATTTTGTCGGTTTTCTATTTAGTGATAGTTTCCCTTTTGTGTAGAAACATTTTAAATTAATATTGTTTCAAATATTGATGAGACTGTTTCTTGTGAAATCAGAATCCTGTTCTGAAAGTCTCTCCCTTTACTTTTAATCTTGGAGTGTATTCCCTATCCTTGGCCATGTACAAAAATCAGTTCAATGTGTATCTCTAGACTTAAAATCATGCTTCCATTGTAAGAATCAACCTCTTTTCTTCCTACATTTCTTTCATTGCAGCTTTCTCTACCTCAGTCTGTGCTTATGCAAAACATACATATTAGTCAATGTTACCCTTCAACACATTCCAATATATAACTTTTTGGGGGGGACTTAGTTATATAACCTAATTATGATTTGAAGAGTTCTGGGCTCCAAAATACCACAGAATTGTACTTTCTTTTACAGATACCTGATCATGAAAGACCATCCAACCCAACATCTCCTACACTGCTGAGAGCAAATTCCTTTTGGTCATATAGGAACACTGGTCTGAGTTTCCCTGGGAACAGCTACAACCAAGATATGATGAATAATTTTCCACGAACACTAGCCTTGCACAAACGAATACTGGTCAATCTGAACATCATGGAATGCCAACTGACTAAGCTGGAGCAATTCCTGTCTTCAAAGAACCCACAAGGCCATACAAAGCATAGGCGGAGAGCCACTGTGAGAATTCCTATGGAAAGCGACAGTGGAAGCAACCAATAAAATCCCTGAGGGGGATTCCCTGAGGGGAATCAACTGATTGTTTCTTGCAAATGAGTTTTTATTTAAAGGAGTGGGGTGCCAGTCAGATACTCTAGACACCTACTACATGCTTATATTTAAAGAATCATTTACAAGTATTTGTTAATAAATATTTTATGGGGTAATGATTTAGAATCATGAAACAGAAAAAGCAAGTTCAAATGTTGGGTTTTTGGCAGTAACTTGCAGTTGAGAGTTTACAAGTGATATATAATAAACCAAATCTAACCAGTTTAAGAAGTTTTGTAATCAAAAGATTGCAGTATAGGATTGCAGTTGTCTGCAAGTTTGATTAAAGTGAGAGGACTTACACTGACCTGTGTGTCACTGACTGGATGTAGTAAGAGTTATCATTGGGCACACTACAATACATATATTTTATAAATTATGACATTGAACTTTGTTTTTCACTTTTGAAGTCAATGATACAAGTTTTTAACTACTCTTTGTGGTCATCGTTTTTTTTTTTTTTTTGTGGTCATCTTTGGAATATAACTACTTCTGTTTCAAATCTCCATGATCCTAGATTACTTTTATCATTTAAAATACGTCCAAATCCAGACTTTGATGATCCCTCAAGGAAGGCTTTACCCTCCCTGGGGAGTGGATGGGGGTGAAAAGGGGGGTGGGTGGGCATGGGAGGATAGGAGGGAGAGAGAAATGGGATTGATATGTAAAATACAATTGTTTCCAATTTAAATACAATTTTAAAAATATCCAAATCATCCCTACAGCACAAGATTAGCCTATAAAAAGAAATGCCTTTTAAGATTGGTGAATTCTCACCTTGAATAGCACTTAAATATAGAAGGATAACTCATTTAATAGAATGTTACTTCAAGAAAGGGTATTTTTAAGCCATAGTTGGTGGTCTATTTATAATAATGTACTATAAAATCTCATGTAGTCCCCCAGAGAAATGGAAAGGGACAAGATCTCCTGAGCAAATTGGGAGCAGGGAGGGGGCAGGAGTTAGGAGAAAGTGAGGGGGAGAAGAGGAGGGGAGAGGAGGACATTGAGAATCAGGAAGGATGAGTCAGGGGTAGAATAGAGGAGAGCAAGATAAAAGATACCATAATAAAGGGAGCCATTATAGGTTTAAAGAAAAATCAGGCACTGGAAATGTCCAGAGATATACAAGGATAACACCAACTAACAATCTAAGCAATAGTTGAGAGGCTACCTTAAATGCCCTTCTCTGATAATGCGATTGATGACTACCTTATATGCCATCATAGAGCCTTCATCAAGCAGCTGATGGAAATAGAATAGAAGCAGACACCCACAGCCAAACACTGAGCTGAACTCTGGAATCCGGTTGCACAGAGAGAAGAATGATGAGCAAAGGCGTCAAGACCAGCCTAGAGAATGCCACAGAAACAGCTGACCTGATCAAGGGGAAGCTCATGGGTCCCAGACTGATAGCCGGGGAATGAGCATAGGACTGTTCCAGATGTGGGTGTCAGTGAGGAGGCCTCAGCCATTTATGGTGCCTCTAGTAGTAGATCAGTATTTATCTCTATTATAGAAATGGGCTTTTGGAACCCATTCCACATAGAGGGATACTCTCTCAGCCTAGAATCATGGGGGAGGGCCTAGGCCCTGCTCCAAATGATATGACAGACATTGAAGATTTCCCCATGGAAGTCCTGATATTATTATCTTCTACTTGGTACAATCTACTGATAGAGCTTTCCTCCTGAGTTTCTTTTATAATTTTCACTTATTTTGGTTCATTTTTTACAGTATTTATGTCTCTAGAGAACTCAATTTTCAAATCCTGAATTTTCTTCACTATTCACTTCATCATTTCATTTATACTTTTTCAGTAGTATGCTTCTTGTGAAAGTGCAGAGCTTGGTGCATATATGTTCAACATTGTTATATCTTCTTAGTCTGTTAGTTTCTTAATAGAATGAAGTGTCTTTTATCTCTTCTAATTTGCTTTAGTTTGAACTTTTATTTTGTCAAATATTAGGACATTTGTCCTGGCTTGTTTCTCAGTCCCATTTTCTTGGGATAGTTTGTTCTACACTTTCCATCTTAGGTGGTGACTATCTTTGCAGATGAGAGTTTTTGAAGAGATGGATTTTATTTTATGACCCCTTCAACTAACTATATGTTTTGATTAGGCAGTTGGGGCCATTGGTTTTCAACATTATTATTGAAATATGTGTGTGTGGGTTTGGGTCTTTGTTGTTGTTTTTTGCTGTTTATGTTCTTAGTTTTATCTGATGCTTTCATGGTTACAGCTTTATTTTCTTTCTGTACCTACCCTTTTGGCTATGCTTATTCCTCTCTTTGATACAAAGTATTGCTTCCAGTATTTTCTGTAGGGATGGTTTGGTATGCATTAATTTCTCCAGTCTGTTTACTTCATGGTAAGTTTTCTTCTGTCTTCAACTGTGGCAAATAGTTTTGATGGGTACAGTTGTCTAGGTTGATATCTGTGGACTTTTAGAATTTGGAGTATATGGCTGAAGGCTCTTCTGTCTTTCAAAGGTTCCATTGAGAAGTTAACCTTCATTCTGAGTGGTTTCTCCTTTGTGTCTTATCTCTTGCTACTTTCAATAGCCTCTTTGTTCTCTATATTTAGTGTTTTGACTAAAATATGTCATGGGAACATTCTTTTCTGGTCCTGTCTGTTTGGTGTTCTCTGTGCTTCTTGATTCTGGGTGGGTTTGCCTTTCCATGATTTGGGAAAGTTCTACTATACTTTCAAAGGTCTTGTCTATGCCATTGACTTTGAATGCTTCATCTTCTACACCTGTTGTCCTGGCTAGTTTTATGTGAACTTGACACAAGCTAGAGTTATCTGAAAGGAGAGAACCCTAACTGAGAAAATGCTTCCATAAGATCCAACTGTAAGGTATTTTCTTAGTGATTGATGTGGAAGAGGCCAGCCCATTGTGGGTGGTGCTATCCCTGGGTTGGTGACTCTTGGTTCTAGAAGAAAACAGGCTGAGCAAGCCATGGTGAGCAAGCCAGTAAGCAGCTCCCCTCCATGGCCTTTACATCAGCTCCTGTCTCCAGGTTCTTGCTCTGTTTGAGTTCCTGTCCCAACTTCCTTCAGTAATGAATTATGACGGAAGCAAAATAAACCCTTTCCTCCCCAAGTACCTTTAGGCCATAGTGTTTTGTCGAAGCAGCAAACACTAAGATACCTATAATTAATATATTTGGCCTTTTTTAGTGCTCTAAAGTTTTGCATATACATTTTGTCTTACTTTTTGTATTTTTTCCAACTTTTTTTTTTATTTGAATTAGAAACAGGATTCTTTTACATGACAATCCCAGTTCCCTTGTCCCGCCCGTTCTCCCCTACCACCCCCAACTAAAACCTTATCTGTCACTTATCTTTTCTGCTCCCCCTGGATGGTGAGGCCTTCCATAAGGTGTCATCAGAGTCTTTCATATCTATCCTTTGGGATAGGGCCTAGGCCCACCCCCGTGTGTCTTGGCTCAGGGAGTATTCCTCTGTATGGAATGGGCTCCCAAAGTTCATACCTATGTTAGGAATAAATACTGGGCTTCTACAGGAGTTCCCGTAGATTTCTGAAGTTTCCACACAGAAACCCATCTTCCTGGGGTTTGGATCAGTCCCATACTGGTATTCCAGCTATCAAAGTGGGGAGCAAGAGTTCCTGGATGTTCAGGTCAGTTGTTTCTGTGTGTTTCACTAGCCTGGTCTGGACCTCTGTGCTCGTCACTGGTCCTTCTCTGCATCTGGGTTCCAGTTCAGATCAGTGATTAGTTATGGGTGTCTACTTCTACTTCCACAAGCTGCTAGATGAAGGCATATAAGTCAGTCATCAATCTCATAATCAGGGGAGGGCATTTAAGGAAGCCTCTCCTCCGTTGCTGAGATAGTTAGCTGGTATCATCTTTGTAGATCTCTGGACATTTCCCTAGTGCCTGATTTCTCTGTAAACAAAAAATGTCTCCCTCTATTATGATATCTCCAATCATGTTATCATGCATTCTTCCCCTGAATCATACTTTCTGCTCAATCATGTCCTCGGAATTCCTCTTCTTCTCCCTTCTCATTGTCTTAGCTCCCTCCCCCCTCTTCCCATGCTCCCAATTTGCTCAGCAGATCTTGAACCTCTCCCCTTCTCCAGGGGACCATGTATGTCTCTCTTAGGGACCTCCTTGTTTATTAGCTTCTTCGGCAGTGTGGATTGTAGGCTGGTAATCCTTACTCTATGTCTAAAGTCCGTATGTGAGTGAGTACATACCATGTTTGTCTTTTTGCAATTGGGTTACCTCACTCAGAATGGTTTCTTCTAGATCCATCCATTTTCCTACAAATTTCAAGATTCCATTGTTTTTTTTTTTCCCCCGCTGAGTAGTACTCCATTGTGTAAATATACCACATTTTCTCTATCCATTCTTCTGTTGAGGGGCATCTAGGCTGCTTCCAGTTTCTGGCTATTACAAATAATGCTGCTATGAACATGGTTGAACAGATGTCCTTGTTGTATGAATGTGCTTCTTTTGGGTATATGCCTAAGAGTGGACTTGCTGGATCTTGTGGCAGACTGATTCCCATTTTTTAAGGAGTCGCCATACTGATTTCCAAAGTGGCTGTACAAGTTGGCACACACACCAGCAGTGGAGAAGTGTTCCCCTTTCTCCACATCCTCTCCAATATGAACTGTCATTAGTGTTTTTGATTTTGGTCATTCTGACAGGAGTAAGATGGTATCTCAGAGTTATTTTGATTTCCATTTCCCTGATGGCTAAGGATGTTGAACACTTTCTTATGTGACTTTCAGCCATTTTAGATTCCTCTATTGAGAATTGTCTATTTAGTTCTGTACCCCACTTTTTAATTGGGTTGTTTGGTGTTTGGGAGACTAGCTTCTTGAGTTCTTCGTATAATGTGGAGATCAGCCCTCTGTCAGATGTGGGGTTGGTGAATATCTTTTCCCAGTCTGTCGGCTGCCATTTTGTCTTGCTGATTGTCTCCTTTGCTTTACAGAAGCTTCTCTGTTTCAGGAGGTCCAATTTATCAATTGTTGACCTCAGTGTCTGTGCTACTGGTGTAATGTTCAGGAAGCAGTCGCCTATAGCAATTAATTCAAGAGTATTTCCCACTTTGTCTTCTAATATGTTCAGTGTAGCTGGATTTATGCTGAGATCTTTGATCTATTTTGACTTAAGTTTTGTGCAAGGAGATAGGCTTGGGTCTAACTGCAGTCTTCTACATGTCTGCAACCAGTTATGCCAGCACCATTTGTTGAAGATGTTCTCTTTTGTTCCATCGTATAAATTTGGATTGTTTGTCAAAAATCAGGTGTTCATAGGTGTGTGGGTTAATATCAGGGTTTTCAATTCTATTTCTTTGGTCTACCAGTCTATTTTTATGCCAGTACCAAGCTGTTTTCAGGACTACAGCTCTGTAATAGAGCTTGAAGTCAGGGATGGTGATGCCTCCAGAAGTTCCTTTATTGTATAGGGATGTTTTGGCTATCCTGGATCTTTTGTTTCTCCATATAAAGTTGAGAATTGTTCTTTCAAGGTCTGTGAAGAATTGTGTTGGGATTTTGAGGGGATTGCATTGAATCTAGAGATTGCTTTTGGCAAGATTGCCATTTTTACTATGTTGATCATACCTATCCAAGAGTATGGGAGATCTTTCCATTTTCTGGTATCTTCTTTAATATCTTTCTTTAGAGACTCAAAATTCTTATGGTACAGGTCTTTCACATTTTTGGTTAGTGTTACCCCAAGGTATTTTATGTTTTTTTGTGGCAATTGTAAAGGGTGATGTTTCTCTGATTTCTTTCTCCACCAATGTGTCATCGGTATATAGTAAGGCTATGGATTTTTTTTTTGAGTTAATCTTGTATCCTGCCACTTTGCTGAAGATGTTTATCAGCTGTAGGAGTTCCCTGGTAGAGTTTTCGGGTCACTAATGTGGACTATCATATCGTCTGCTAATAGTGAGAGTTTGACTTCTTCCTTTCCGATTTGTATTTCCTTGATCTCCTTTTGTTGTCTTATTGCTCTAGCTAGGACTTCAAGGACAATATTGAAGAGGTATGGAGAGAGTGGACAGTCTTGTCTTGTCCCCAATTTTAGAGGAATTGCATTGAGTTTCTCTCCATTTAATTTGATGTTGGCTGTTGGCTTGCTCTGTATTGCTTTTATTATGTTGAGGTATGTTCCTCTTATCCCTGATTTCTCCAAGACCTTTATCATGAAGGGATTTTGGATTTTGTCAAAGGTTCCCCCCGCCGCCTCCCGCATCTAGTGAGATGATCAAGTGGATTTTTTTCCTCAGTCTGTTTATATGGTGGATTACATTGATGGATTTTCGTATGTTGAACCATCCTTGCAACCCTGGGATGAAGCCTACTTGATCATGGTGGATGATTTCTTTGATATGCTCTTGTGTTCGATTGGCCAGGATTTTATTGAGAATTTTTGCATCAGTGTTCATGAGGGATATTGTTCTTTCTTAGTTGTGTCTTTGTGTGGCTTGGGTATCAAGGTTATTGTAGCCTCCTAAAAAGAGTTTGGCAATGTCCCTTCTGCTTCTATTTTGTGGAACATTTTGAGGAGTATTGGTATTAGCACTTCTTTGATTTTCTGGTAGAATTCTTCAGTGAATCCATCTGGCCCAGGGCTTTTTTTGGTTGGGAAACTTATGATGACTGCTTCTATTTCCTTAGAGGTTATAGGTCTGTTTAAGTTGCTTTTCTGTTCTTGATTCAAATTTGTTAAGTGATAACTGTCCATAAAATTGTCCTTTTCCTTTAAATTTTCAAATTTTGTGGAGTACAAGTTTTCAAAGTATGACCTGAAGATTCTCTGGATTTCCTCAGTGTCCGTTGTTATGTCCACCTTTTCATATCTGATTTTGTTAATTTGCATGATCTCTCTCTGCCTTTTGGTTAGTTTGGATAACGGTTTGTCTATCTTGTTTATTTTCTCGAAGAACCAACTCTTTGTTATATTGATTACTTGAATTATTTTCTTTGTTTCAACTTTATTCATTTCTGCCCTCAATTTGATTATTTCTTAGCGTCTGCTCCTCTGGGGTGAATTTGCTTCCATTTTTTCTCGAGCTTTCAGATGTGATGTCAAATCTCTGGTGTAGATATTCTCTAGTTTCTTTGTGTGTGCACTTACAGCTGTGAACTTTCCTCTTAGTACTGCTTTCAAAGTGTCCCATAAGTTTGAGTATGTTGTGTCAACATTTTCATTTAATTCTAGGAAGTTTTTAATTTATTTCTTTAT
Organism: Cricetulus griseus; assembly: GCF_003668045.3. Taxonomy (NCBI): domain Eukaryota; kingdom Metazoa; phylum Chordata; class Mammalia; order Rodentia; family Cricetidae; genus Cricetulus; species Cricetulus griseus. Next base: position 32,053,965 of record NC_048604.1, on the reverse strand, counting down.
TTCTTCCTAGACCCAGGAGTGTTGCAATTGCATATTGTTTAATTTCCATGAGTTGGTTGGTTTTTTGCACTTTGATTTGTTTTTGATTTCTAACTTTAAAGCATGGTGGTCTGATAAGACACAGGGGATTATTCCAAGTTTTTTGTACCTGTTGAGGTTTGCTATGTTGCCAACAATGTGGTCAATTTTTGAGAAAGTTCCATGTGATGCTGAAAAGAAGGTATATTCTTTTGTGTTTGGATAAAAAGTTCTATAAATGTCTGTTAATCCCAGCTGGGTCATAACTTCTGTTAGTTCCTTTGTCTCTTTGTTAAGTTTCTGTCTGGTGGTCCTGTCTAATGGTGAGAGTGGGGTGTTGAAGTCTCCCACTATAATTGTGTGGGGCCTTATTTGTGATTTGAGTTTTAATAATGTTTCTTTTACGAATGTTGGTGCATTTGTATTGGGGGCATAGATGTTTAGAATTGAGACTTCTTCCTGACGGATTTTTCCTGTGATGAATATGAAATGACCTTCTTCATCTCTTTTGATTGATTTTAGTTTGAAGTCTATCTTGTTAGATACTAGGATAGCTACACCAGCTTAATTCTTGGGTCCATTTGATTGGAGTATCTTATCCCAACCCTTTAATCTCAGGTAATGTCTGTCTTTGAATTCGAGGCGTGTTTCTTGTATGAACCAGAAAGATGGATTCTGTCTTCGTATCCACTCTGTTAACCTGTGTCTTTTATAGGCAAGTTAAGACCATTAATATTGAGGGAAATTAAGGTCCATTGAGTGCTTATTCTTGTTTGTTTTTGGTTTGTTGTTGGTACTGGTATTGTATGTGGATTTACCCTGCCTTTTATTTTGTATTTTTGTAGAGTGGGATTATCTATTGCCTATGTTTATGCGAGTGTAGTTAATTTCCTTAGGTTGGAGTTTTCCTTCCAGTACTTTCTGTTTGGCTGGATTAGTAGTTACATATTGTTTAAATCTGGTTTTGTCGTGGAATATCTTGTTTTCTCCATTTATAGTGATTGAAAGCTTTGCTGGGTATAGTAGTCTGGGCTGGCGTCCATGTTCTCTCAGAGTTGGTAGAATATCTATCCAGGTCCTTCTAGCTTTCAGAGTTTCCACGGAGAAGTCTGGTGTAATTCTGATAGGTTTGCCTTTATATGTTACTTGGCCTTTTTCCCTTGCTGCTCTTAATATTTTTTTCTTTATTCTGTAAGTTTGGTGTTTTAATTATTATGTGACAAGGGAACTTTCTTTTGTGGTCCACTCTGTTTGGCGTTTTGTAGGCTTCTTGTACTTTCATTGGCATGTCTTTCTTTAGGTTGGGAAAGTTTTCTTCTATGATTTTGTTGAATATGTTTTCTGTACCTTTGAGTTGGTTTTTTTGCCTCTTCTATACCAATTATCCTTAGGTTTGGTCTTTTCACGGTGTCTCATATTTCCTGGATATTTTGTCTTATGGATTTGTTAGACTTCAGATTTTCTTTGCTTGACAAGTTTATTTCCTCTAGTTTATCTTCAGGGTCTGAGATTCTGTCTTCCATCTCTTGTATTCTATTGCTTATGCTTGCCTCTGTGGTTCCTGATTGTTTATTCAGCTTTTCCACTTCCAGCATTCCCTCAGTTTGTGTTTTCTTTATTGTCTCTAATTCAGTTTTCAGGTCCTGAACTATTTCCTTCAGCTGTTTAATTGTATTTTCTTGGCTTTTTTGGCTTTCCTTGATTTCTTGCATCTTTTGGTTTGTCTTTTCTTCCGTTTCTCTGAAAGATTTTCTCATTTCTTCTCTTAAGTTCTCTATCATCTGCATGAAGTTGTTTTTAAAGTTGTTCTCTTCTACTTCTTCTGTGTTGGGATGTTCATGTCTTGCTGGTGTAGATTCCCTAGACTCGGGTGGTGTCATATTGGTTTTCCTGTTGTTGGATGTGTTCTTATATTGTCGTCTTCCCATCTCTTGTTCCAGTGTGTACAGTTGGTGTCACTTCCTTTCCTGGTGTGTATGGGTCAGGTGTTCTCTTCAGGTGTGTGTAATTGACTTTGATACTCTGATGGGTTTCAAGTTGGGTGCAGGCAGGTCTGAGGCACTCACTCTCCAGGTGGGTGAGAGCAGCACTGGTGCAGAGATGTCAGCAGACTCTGGGTTGCTTGGTCCTCAGGGGTCCAGTTGTCTTGCCGAAGATCCCTGGGCAGGGTTTGCCAGGGTGGGCAGATGGAAGTTGGGCCCAAGGCAGGGCCTGAAGCAGCTCCCCTCTGCACTCTCTGCACTCTGTGGGGACCAGAATGGCCCAGCAATCTCCTTACTTTTTATATTTTCTAGATTCTTTTCTTGTGTTGTCCAATGCTTCTGCTTTATTGTCAAGTTTTGATAATCAATTTTTCTACTTGATCCATTCTATTTGTAAGGTTTTCACCTGACTTTTCTAAGTGGGTTATTGTTTTTCAATTGCATCTTCCTTTCAGCTTGAATTGTCTTCACTATTTCTATCTCCTTACTGAATTCAGTTTTCAAATCTTGAATTGTTCTTTTTATTTCATTTGGCTATATATTTGTGTTTTCTAGGACTTCACAATGGAGTTAATTTCTGTTCTATTTAAGGCATTGAGATTTTTGTTTCTTCTTAAAACTCCTCTAAGTATTTGATCAGGTTCATGATTGTTCTTTTGCATTTTGTACCCTGGGTCTCATTTATATAATTCTCATTGAAGAACATTTCTATAGTACTAGTAGATTTGGGGAGGACATGGTGTTTTAGCCTTTCATATTGTTTGGGTTTGGGGGGCATAACTTAGTTGTGTGGAGTCCATCCATCAGCTGGGAGTCTGATGTGAGATTCCAGTCTGCCTCTGTTGAATGAAAATTTGGTTCCACTTATAAAGAATTGGTAGGTCAGTCCTTCAGATATGTGGTGTTGGTTTTGATTAGAAGGATGGGGTAATCTCAATTCAGTGATAATAAAGAAAACATGGGAATGTGACTATTTGGTGGGTCTGTCTGAGTGTTTAGGCTGAGCTGTCAGAGGTAGACCTGGGGGTGTGAGGATGGTGCAGAATTCAGGAATCTGGGTGAGTCACCAGACTGGGCTGTTATGCAGGCTGCATGATTCAATCTAAATCTGGGAGGGTGAGGACATGGTGCCACTGTGTGGGAATCTGGGTTACTCTCGTGGTTGGGTTGATGAACAAGCTAAAAGACCCCAGACATTCTTGGGAGTGTGGGGGAAATGTGGAAGGGCAAGGATCTGGGTCATTCAACAAGCTGGGCAGGTGTACATGCTAAGCAACCTTAGCTAGGACAGTGAAGACAGCACTGGAGGATAAGAATCCAGTCACTCACCAGGATGAGCTGGTGTTTGGCTATGTGACATGAGCTAGGACAGGGAGTGTTAATCTGTTTTTTTTTCTTTTTGAGAATTACATGCATGTAAACAATGTACTATGATCATCCATTTCAACTCTTCCCCTATTCTCCCCCAACACCCCTCCCCCAGTGTCATGCATTTCTTGATAACTCAGTAAGTTCAGTTATCAATGCCCACATGTGCATGAGTACAGGGCCATCCACTGGAGCATGAGAAAACTACAAGTGGCCACACATATACCCAATTTAGTTTTTTAAATTTTTTATTCTTTTTATTTTATGTGTATGTGTGACTGTTCCCCATCTTTATCTGTGTATTATATGTGTGCCTCATGCCCACAGCTTCCAGAAAAATACACTGGTCTCCTGGAATGACAGTGTTGTAAGATACCATGTGGATTTTGGGAATTGAGCACTACATCATCTGGAAAACCATCCAGTACTCTTAGTTGCTACCCAGTCTCTCTAGATCTTTTTAAATTATTTAACAGGCCAAATTACATTTGGATAATGACAGAAAACAGCATTTTCCATATTGGGAGAACCAATAAAGGGAAAAAAAACATGTATCAATTATCTGAAATAGAGGAAGTGTACTTTGTTTCAAATTAGAATATATTTATGTCCATATGTACTTTTGCAAAACTGATCTACAAGTCACTTATGAGTACAAGATGACTCAAATATGATGGATATTTCATATCACTTGCATTGGCTTATTTAAAGAACTATAAGCCAAATGCATGCTTTCATTGTTTTAATTTCTTTTTATTTAAATTAGGAACAAGCTTGTTTTACATGTCAATCCCAGTTCCCTCTCCCTTCCCACCTCCTCTGCCTCCTGCAACTAACACCCTACCTATCTCATAACCTTTCTGCTTCCCAGGGAGGGTGATGCCTTCCATAGGGGGTCTTCAAAGTCTGTCTCATTATTTGGGATAGGGCCTAGGCCCACCCCCTTGTGTCTAGACTGAGGGAGTATCCCTCCATATGGAATGGGCTCCCAAAGTCCATTCCTATGCTAGGGATAAGTACTGATCTACTACAAGGGGCCCCATAGATTTCTGAGGTCTCTTCACTGACACCCACATTCAGGGGGTCTGGATCAGTCCCATGCTTGTCTCCCAGCTATCAGTCTAGGGACCAACAGCTTCCCCTTGTTCAGGTCAGCTATTTCTGTGGGTTTCACCAGCCTGGTCTGGACCCCTTTGCTCATCAGTCCTTCTCTGCAACTGGATTCCAGTTCAGTTCAAGGTTTAGCTGTGGTTGTCTGCTTCTACTTCCACCAGCTGCTGGATGAAGGCTATAGGATGACATATAACTTAGTCATTAATCTCATTGACGGGGGAGGGCATTTAAGGTAGCCTATCCTCTGTTGCTTAGATTGTTAGTTGCTGTCATCTTTGTAGATTTCCAGACATTTCCCTAGTGCCTGATTTCTCTTTAAACCTTTAATCTCTCCCTCTAATTTGGTTTATTTTACCTTGCTCTCCTCTATTCTTTCCACAACTCAACCTTCCTGCTCTCTCATGTCCTCCTCACCCCTCCTTTTCTCCCCTTCTCATTCTCCTAGCTCCCTCTCCCCTCACCCCATGCTCCCAATTTGCTCAGGAGATCTTGTCCCTTTTCCCTTCTCTGGGGGAAGTGTTCAACATCCTTAGCCATCAGGGAAATGCAAATCAAAACCACTTTGAGATACCATCTTTCTCCTGTCAGAATGGCTAAAATCAAAAACACCAATGACAGTTTATGCTGGAGAGGATATGAAGAAAGGGGAATAGTCTTCCATTGCTGGTGGGAGTGCCAACTCATACAACCACTTTGGAAATCAGCATGGCAATTCCTCAGGAAAATGGGAATCAGTCTACCACAAGATCCAGCAATTTCACTCTAAGGCATATACCCAAAAGAAGCACATTCTTGCAACAAGGACATCTGTCCAACCATGTTCATAGCAGCATTATTTGTAATAGCCAGAAACTGGAAGCAACCTAGATGCCCCTCAACTGAAGAATGGATAGAGAAAATGTGGTACATTTTCACAATGGAGTACTACTCAGGGGGAGAACAAGCAATGGAATCTTGAGATTCACAGGCAAATGGATGGAACTAGAAGAAACCATTCTGAGTGAGGTAATCCAGTCACAATAAGACAAACATGGTATGTACTCACTCAAATATGGATTTTAGACATAGAGCAAATGATTACCAGCCTACAATCTACACTCCCAGAGAAGCTTGGAAACAGGAGGACTGTAAGAGAAATTGAAAGTTATTTTATAAATTAAAAATAACTTTGCTACTTTTCTGTTGCTCTGAAGAGACACCATGACCAACTAACTTATTAAAAAGAAAAAATTTAATTAGGGGTTCACAGTTCCACAGGATTAGAGTCCATGACCCATGACTGTCATGGGAGGATCATGGCAGAAGGCAGGCAGGCTTGACACTTGAACAGAAGCTAAGCGCTTACAACAGCATAGCATTGAAGCAGTAGTTAAAAGTTTACATCCTGGTTTGCAAGTTGGAGGCAGGGAGAGACAGAGCGGTGTGGGGAGAGAGAGAAAGCTAACTGGAATGGCATGGGCTTTGAAATCTCAAAGTCCACCTGCAATGATAGACCTTCTAATCCTTCCTAAACAGTTCCATCAACTGAGGACCAACTATTCAAATATATGAGCTTATGGGGGCCATTCTCATTCAAAAATACCACAGAGAGGTATGAGTTTTTGAAAGGAAGAGAACCAACAAGGTCCAACAAAACAAAAAGTCTCAGAAAGCCAGATACTATAAACTATATTTTAGAAAATTGGAGGAATGATCCTAAAAGCTGTTAGAGGGAAGAACAGGGAGTGAAAAATAAAGTCATATCAAGAATAGAAAACAGCACAAAGATTTCTTGTGATTAAAATTTGACTGATTTTGTTACAGTTTCATTCTCATTTGGTAACTGAGGCATATCTGTTAGTAACTGCTATATATTAAAACACATCTCTTATGAGGAATCTTATGAGACAAAAATCAGGTTCAGTAGGAATGGACATTGGGAGCCCATAGCGGGATACTCTCTCAGCCTGGACACATGGGGAAGGGCCTAGGCACTGCCCCAAATGATGTGACAGATTTTGATGGTCCCCATGGAAGGACTCACCCTTTCTATGGAGCAGAAAGGGGATGGGATAGGAGGTCAGTGGGGTGCAGGGAAGGATGGGTGGGAGAGGGAACTGGGATTGATATGTAAAATAAGATTGTTTCTAATTTAAATATATATCCTAAAAATAAATCAGGTTCATGGTAATGTGTCAGACATAAGAAGGTGAAGCCAAAACAGGAGATAAGAAATGTGTGTTCAGGCCTGCAGAGGTTAAAGATGGTGAAGAGTGTGTGGAAAGCTTGACTAGCAGGGAAGGAGGGAAGGTGGAGGGATGTTGACCATTGGACCTTAACATGAAATATCTGGGGATTTCGTTGGGTTTTCCATCAGTGAGATGAGAAAGAAGTAACCCATATTGAAAACAACCACACAGCAAAAGTTTTAAGAAAACCGAAGGTGACAAGATAGAACTGTATTTCAAGCAGCTTTATCAAGGCCTATAAGTTGATGTTGAGGCCAGTATCTAAATGAAATAAATGTTTAAAATACTTTATGGAAGTAAAGCATTGAATGTTTTAGGGAGGAATTCTTCTTTGTGTCAGAATATTTTATTGCAGAAACAGGAAAAAAGCTCACACAGTATTTATACTTCATATTGAACATATGATCGTGTAGGAAAAATTCATATTGTTAGTACTTTTTAGTGTCAAATCTTTTTTATTTTTTATTTAATTTTTACAAAATTATAATTTCACATGTCAATCCCTTCTCCTCCACCCCACCCCTCACCAGCCCCCTCCCCCCTATGCTCCCCATGGAGGATAGGACCCTTCACAGAGGCTCACCAAATTCCACAACATCATTCTGGACTGAGCCTAGGCCCTCCCCCATGTGTCCAGGCTGTGAGAGCATCCCTTCATCTGGGATGGACTCTCAAAGTCCCTTCTTACACCAGGGAAAAATACTGATCCACTATCAGAGGCCTCCTCATTGATATCCACTTTCAGGGGTCTGGATCAGTCCCGTGCTGGCCTCCCAGACAGCAGTCTGGGGTCCATGTGCTCCCCCTTGTTCAGGTCAGCTGTTTCTGTGGGATTCACCAGCCTGGTCCCAACCCCCCTTGATCCTCATTTCTCCCTCTCTGCAACTGGGTTCCAGAGTTCAGTTCAGTGTTTAGCTGTGGGTGTCTGCCTCTGCTGCCATCAGCCACTGGATGAGGGCTCTAGGATGGCATATAAGGTAGTCATCAGTCTCATTATAGGGGAAGGGCATTTAGGGTAGCCTCTCCACCATTGCCTAGATTGTCAGTTGGTGTCATCCTTGTAGATTTCTGGAAATCTCCCTTGTGCCAGATCTCTCCTCAGACCTATAATGGCTCCCTCTGTTATGTTATCTTTCATCCTGCTCTCTTCTATTCTTCCTACAACTCAACCTTTCTGCTCCTCCATTTCCTCCTCTCATTTCCTCTTCTCCTCCTGACATTCTGCCAGCTCCCTCTCCCCTACCCTCATGCTCACAATTATCCTGGAGATTCTGGCCCTTCCCATTCTCCAAGGACCATGCATTTTTCTCTTAGAGTACTTCTTGTTTCCTAGTTCCTTTGGTGAAGAGGATTGTAGGCTGGTAATCCTTTGTTCTATGTCTAAAGTTCATATATGAGTGAGTACATACCATGTTTGTCTTTTTGTGACTGGGTTACCTCACTCAGGATCATTTCTTCTAGTTCCATCCATTTGCCTGTGAATTTCAAGATTCCGTTGCTCTTATCTGCTGAGTAGTACTCCATTGTGTAAATGTACCACATTTTCTCTATCCATTCTTCATTTGAGGGGCATCTAGGTTGCCTCCAGGTTCTGGTTATTACAAAAATGCTGCTATGAACATGATTGAACATATGTCCTTGTTGCAAGAATGTGCTTCTTTTGGGTATATGCCCAAGAGATGATTAGGAACAAGACAAGGCTGTCCACTCTGTCCATATCTCTTCAATATTGTTCTTGAAGTCCTAGATAGAGCAATAAGAAAACAGGAGGAGATCAAAGGGATACAAATTGGAAAAGAAGAAGTTAAACTTTCACTATTTTCACATGATATGATAGTCTACATTAGTGACCTGAAAAACTCTACCAGGGAACTCCTACAGCTGATAAATACCTTCAGCAAAGTAGCAGGATACAAAATTAACTAAAAAAATCAGTAGCCCTACTATATACAGATGATAAACAGAATGAGAAAGAAATCATAGAAACATCACCCTTCACAATATCCACAAACAACATAAAATATCTAGGGGTAACGTTAATCAAAAAAGTGAAAGACCTTTGAGCAAGAACTTTGAGTCTTTAAAGAAAGAAGTTAAAGAAGATACCAGAAAATGGAAAGATCCCCCATGCTTTTGGATAGGCAGAATCAACATAGTAAAAATGGCAATCTTGCCAAAAGTAATCTACAGATTCAAAGCAATCCCCATCAAAATCCCAACACAGTTCTTCACAGACCTTGAGAGAACAATACTCAACTTTATATGGAAAAACTAAAAACCCAGGATAGCCAAACAACCCTGTACAAAAAAAGGAATCTCTGGTGGCATCACTATCCCTAATTTCAAGCTCTATTATAGAGCCAGAGTTCTTAAAACAGCTTGGTATTGGCACAAAAACAGACAGATAGAATGGAATCAAATTGAAAATCCTGATATTAACCCACACACCTATGAACACCTGATTTTTGATAAAGATGCTAAATCTATACAATGGAAAAAAGGAGGAATTCCTTTAAACATTGAATTATTTAAACCTTTAACTACTTAGAGATACTGAGTTTTCAGGTACGTGTTTTTCAAATGATTTGCCATGTTGTCAAATTATTGTACCACATGTAAGAAAGTAGTAGATCGAAATTGTCAAGAACAGATGGCATCAAGAACTAAGAAATCTAGAATCCAGAAAAATGGGGGCAAAGTGAAATGAAGTTTTTGAGCCCCACATTGCTGGTCTAAAACCGGAGAATAGACAACTACAGCAAAACTATCTCCAAGTTAGTAGGTTACTAAAAGAATGTTTATGTGTTGGGAATACATTTTTTGCTTCTACAGTACTAGTTGTAAATTGAGTCAAAAATAGCTACAAGGAAATATCTGGAAAATGAAATATTTACAAGAAAGTCTAGGCCATGAGCATCAATCTGTGACTCTGGTTTGAATATAATTCACTCATATTTTATAACTTAGACATATCCATATTAATTCAGGTTTATGGTAAGTTTCATAAATGACCTTATAGGATTCTGTTATTTTTGATCATTAATTTAATGATTAATTGAAATATAAAATGTCATCCTAAGAGTTAATTTAGAACTTACAGTATTCTAGCTCAAAGTGGTGACACAAGCTTCTAACTGCCACATTCAGGACCTTGAAGTAGGAGAATGATCATGAATCTAGGCCAACCTGTGCTATAGGGCATTACTACCAAAAATTAGACACACACACACACACACACACACACACACACACACACACACACACACACACACACATAGGTTTCTACTTATGAGAAACCACATTCTTTTACAGTAGATAAAACATCACTAGTATCTTCTGGTCAATATGGCTTAGGGTGACTTTATCTTTTTTTAAATAAATATTCACGCTCTATATCATTCTGCATAGCAAAAAGATTTCTCTGTGTCTTTCTTTGTTTAAGGGAACATCAGTAATCCTCTAGCTTTGCCTTTAGTTTTTTCTTTTTCCATAGAGTTAATAGAATTTCATGTAGAATAGTTTGTCATTGTAATTTGATGAGATTGAATTGGAAATGCCATCAAAGGAACTGTTAAAAGCATATGTAAATAGAAAGTACCATTTGCATATTTAAGCACCACAAAGCCAGGATATATAAACACAGGCTCTCTTTTCAATATCAATTTGCATAAAATTAGAGCCACAGAAACCCATTTATTTACAAAGTCTATAGCTGGTAATCCCAGGAAAATTCTGAGTGCTTATTCTTTGGTAACAGTGAAGAAATTAGTTACAATATACACACTTGAATTTTTATGATGATATATGGAAATATGAGTTTTCATTACAGATAAACTAATTGTCTATGCTAGTATTAACACAAGAGGCACAGAAAAGAGATAAACCTTTTCAACTCTAGATACATATCAAGCCACAACTGTGAATTTGCAATAAGGACTAGCCTTAAAGGTAGATACAGCCAACATTTTTTTTTTTTTTTACTATTGCTACAAAACATGAAGAGAATCATCAAAAGGAGATGTGGTGATGTAAAGACAGTTTACTCTAAGCAAAAGAGGAAGTTGACAAAGACTCTGGTTGACCCAAGTTACCTCTTTCAATAAGGAAGTAGTTATATAAACTTTCATAGTCATAAAACAAAATCATTTATCAAGGTATTTACCAAGAACATTGCCAAGGACATCAGATAGGAGGCTGATAGGAAAGCAGAGAATTTCTTCCTGTAGACTGGAGATGCTATCTGATGACATTTTTAACTTGTGGAGGGGGGTGAGCTTCTAAGAAAATATTCCAATGATTTTACTGATAAATACTAGTTAGATAAAGGGAAAGGCAATAAATGGCAAAGGACTTGAGATAACTCAGATTATGTGACTTGTTTTGTGACATTTGAGCTCTAATGACAATGTTCTAATCACTCAATCCCTTGTGGTATCTTCTGCAACACCGATGCAGCAATTATCTTGGGCACTTCATTTCAAATACCCGACTTTGTGTGATTCCACAAACTTACCACAGCAGTCTCCATCACAGTAGTGCAGGAAAAATAACCCACAACTAATTCGGCAATGTTTTTTTATTTATTATGTATAATTTTAAAAAATCATTTTGAAAGTGAGAAAGGTTTGAAAATTGTTTCCAAATGTGAATGATCTTATAAGATATATTTCCTCTACCTTGACCAGTGGATCATGTAACATGAGATTGTGAGTATAGCCTATGATAGGTTATGATGAAGTAAAAGGATGACCAAAGTGGATGGAAGATAACAAAGACTGGCATCTGGGGAGATGGCTTAGACATTAAAGCACTTGCCGTTCAAACAAGAAGACCTAGGTTTGTATTTCCAGAACCCATGTAAATGTTGGATGTGTATGGATGTCCAGCCTCCAAAGTTGTTGTCAGGGAACCCTGGAGGATCCTGGCCATCTAAAGTAATAAAGTAATAAAGTAATCTAAAGTAACAAAAGCAATAAAAGAAGATTCCAGTATCAATTTGGACCCTCCACACTCTCTTGTGTGTGCACACCCAAGTTTGAAAAAACACTTAAGACCAAGTTTGCACGTTCTCACACACTGTAAATATATACACATGAAAAAAAGAGAAAAGAAATTCTGGGGACATGAATAATTTTGGATGTTTTGTAATTTTTGTTTAGAGTTCTATTTGAAGACTATCTCAAAATAAATTCATAATATAAATGTGGCAATATACATCACAAGGCCCATGTAATTATTATACAAATCTGTATCAAATAGCAGCTACCTATTAATACCATCTGAACAGTTGTAAGGTAGCTGCAAATAAATATATTGCCAATAATCAAGAAAATTCTTAGTTGTGTTCTAATGTTTAGGTTCTTATTCTACCATCTTAACATATACCCTGCAAACATTCTCTGACTCCTACCTATTTCCCACATCCCAAAGACACTATTTGAATGGACTAAATGTATCTCTTACCTGAAACAGTTTTTTTGTTTATGCTGCCCTGACTATACAATCCAGACCTTGTATACCTTGTATATTCTATGCAAAAACTGTACTACTTAGACATCCACCTATAACACCTGCAATGCATACACATACAAAAGAAGCAAACAAACAAATCATCCCTAAACTAACTCCTTAACATACACTGTTTCTCCTTTCCCTTCATAATTCAAATCCCACACATTCTTTCAAGTTCAGAGAGTACGATTTTTTTCTTTAAGACTAGGGAAGTGGAAAATGAAGCATTCTTTTGCCTCATTCATTGCCGCCTTCAATTAAGTAATTTGCTCCACTTTCCATGGGTCACTTTGAAATGGTAAACAAATATATATCTCATTCTGATAGCCTCAATAGCCATGGCAATTTGGGTTTTCAAAAAGCTTATGAATCTTAAATATCCTTTCCTAATTGTTCCATAAATACATTCTCATCTTTCAGACTACACGTTGACAATAGCAGTTTGGAAAATATGGCTATAATATTCATAACAATGGATGACCAAGAATACTCATTTTTCTGCCTCTCTGACCTCAAATATCTAGCAAAGTTTTAAGTGTTCCTTCATTTGAGTATTGCTTGTGATTTCCAATCATCCTACCTCCCATTTGATGTTTTCCTCTTACCCAAATGTTTCACTGAACTCTGGGAAGCAGAGGCAGAAGGATCTCCGTGAGTTCAAGACCAGCCTGTTCTATATAGCAAGGTCCATGACAGCCAGGGCTACATTGAGAGACCCTGTCTCTAAAGAGCAGAGTCTCAATTATGTCTTCTAATTGTGAATGAATGTCTGAAATCCTCTACAGACTGTTCATTCTTTATCTTTGCTTTTAAAACAAATATCTCCCTTGAGGATACCATGTTTCCTCCAACCTTTGCTTTTATTGGACCCTGAATATTTATTTAGTCTTCACTTTAAACATAGTATTGAAAATAGAGTTACAAGAGCCAGAAGTAGAATTATCAATTCGTTTTTCTTCATTGTAACATTAATTAATCTTGCAATGAAAGCATCAATTAAAGTTTTTTTAACTAAGTACTACATGTATGCTATATGCTAAAATCTAAATACTTGACTTTCTAAATTAAAGTTTACATCAAAATTTCAATTATAATAATTTTAGGTAATAAAACTTAAATCTCTAGTGAACCCTAAATTCTCTATTTTAATTTAAACTTTTTAATATAATTTTGGCCCTCATTTTCTTCCCTCCAACTCCTGCCATGTTCCCAAGTCCTTCTCAAATTATTGATTAATATTGTTGGATATAACTTTTCTAAACTATCACTGATATACACACATACATATATACATACATGCACACACATCCTCCTGAATCCATTTATTATTGCTTATATATTTATATGTTTAGGGCTGACCACTTGGTATTGGATAACCAATTAAGGGACTCATTCCTGGGAAAAAGTGACTATCCCTCTCTCCACAGACATAGATCTTCATCTAGGGGTGGGGACTTGTGAAGTATTCTTTCTCCTCTAGGTCTATGATCTCACCAGTATTTGACTAGTTTGCCAGTACTAGGCATGACTTCCCTCCTATGAAGCAGGCCTTAAGTGCAATTAGAAAGCTAAAGCTGTTTGTTCAGCCAATGTTAGAAGGGTTACTATTGCACCACAGTGACTATTTTTTCCAGGCTAGTCATTCTGTCATTGTTGTGGTTTGTAGAGTTTACAGCTAGATAGGACTACTGATTGCTATTCTCCCTTGGAAGCCTGGATAACATCTTTAGATACTATTTTAACCCAAAATGTTTTTCTTTTGTTTGGTTATTTGTTTGTTTGTTTTTTCAAGACAGAGTTTCTCTGTGCAGTATTAGCTGTCCTGGAACTCACTCTGTAGAATAGACTCTCTTTGAACTCACAGAGACTTCCCTGTCTCTGCATCCTGAGTGTTGGGTTTAAAGACGTGTGCCACTATGTCTGTCTACATAACCCAACATCTTATGTGACCTACCAGTAGCAAAAGTAACTTATTAGAATGTGCTAATTTATACACAAAAACTAAAGTAGCTACTTGCATGACAAAAATTGTCTTAATATCCAATGTTTCATCTAAATTTAAGATATAAGCATATTTTTAGCCAGATGGTACTTTTTTTTAATTAAGATTTGTATAGTAAAGTAAAATTTAGGAAGATGGTTAAATGAAATTTATGATAACATAATTAATTTTTCATTGCAGTTCACAAAGTTTCAAGTAGCACTTTAATTAAAACTACATTTAATTTATTTCTATGACAATTACATTTTATATTGTAGCCATTTCTGTGGTGTTTCAACAGATGAGAAATATTGCACTAATATATTTTAAAAGATAATTGCATTTGAATAGTTCTGTGGTAATACATGAATAAGTACTATCTATATGCCTGGGAATTTTTAAATCTAAACTTGGATCTTTTTAAAAGCCCTAGAAATGTTGACTACTAGTATTTTAAAGTCCTCCTTACAGATATTTTTAAGGAAATATGTATTTCCCCTCACAACTTGCAAAATATCATCAAATATTTCTTTAATCTTTACCCTAGTATATTCTACTAAAAGGAACCAGGCTGCAGATTAGAGCTCAAGTCCCATGAATAATAGAAAACTCATTGTTTACAACCCTTTATATATATACATAGAAATGAGAGCTGTTTGATATTATAGTAGTTCTGGGTTTGGCTTTCTTACAAACTGCCACATTATTGTCTACAGAGGCTGTACTATTTTTCCATATCCAATAAGGTATGCTTTAGGCCCACAGGGGTGTCCTGCCTTTTGACATTGTGTCATGATGCTGTGATCTACTAAATGCATTGAGCTCTATTCATATAGCTGTCTTGGAAAACATGGGGACTTTGGTTCTCAGGTTGGAAATGTCTCCTTAGGGTTTTAATTCTCAATATTACCACTTCATATATTATTATATATGAATATATATATATATATATATATATATAATTTTAATTATATATAATTTTAATCATGTTAGTATGTAAAAAGTAACATTTCCTTATTCTTTTGATTTGGATTTCCTTATATGACAAATAATGTTTTACATGATTTTCATGTACTTATTGTATACTTGTTATCTTGCTTATATTTTATTGTCTTTTACTTAGTATACAAAGTAATGAGTTTTATTATTTTATCAGACACATATATCATTGCCCTTTTTGACCCCTCCAATTCCCTTCTTGATTGCTTCTTTCTCTCCCACTGGTACACATCTCCCACAATAGTTCCCTTACTGTTTTCATGTCATAAATTCTAGATACAGCACCCATAGTTTCCTTTTAAATACGAGTAAGATCTGGCAATATTTTGTTTAGCATTTTGCACATTGGGTTATGATACACTGCTCTTATGATGCCTTTATCTTGCTTTTTTATAGAATAATGCTCATCATGGATGAGTTAGTAACTATTTCTTCTTCCTTAATATCTCAGAAGGATTGTAAAAGGGTGGTAGGCTCAGCCCAGTCTGGTGCTCTGCTGATCTCTATATCTTGATTCTAAGGTGATGGTTTCCATTTTTACCTTGAATCTCTAGCAACTTCAAGAAGAGTCATAGTTATTCGATTTTTTCATCTTTTTTATAACAGTGGGTCATTCCAAAGTCATTACATGTGGGTGTTTTTTTTTTTCAATTGATTACTTTGATGAATTTGGAGAATTCTCTGCATATATTCTTGCCTGTTCATAATGCCAGACTTTATTGAATAACAGCAAATTCACAAGCTAAATCAATTTTGTTGCCTATAATTTATCAAGTAGTACTTTTCTTGATAGCTTGCGTTTGGCAAGCACAAATTCTTTTATATCAATCTTAATTGCTAATAATAATTTTCAGATAACATACTATTTATCACACAGTAAACACATCTGTATATATGTAGGCTATAGAATAGCTACACTATGATTAAAGAGGTTGTATCAAAGTTCAAGAGATTCCAAGAAGCCTAACGGGAGGATTGAAAAGATCCAATTGCAGCTGCTCACTAAGACATTAAGGAACTCAGTTGGAGAATAGCTGGAGGTGTGTGTATTAAGGTTGCAGGTTCCAGGACTGAGTCAGACTCTCAGAGTTGATTCAGTCTACAAAGGTAAATTATAGAGGCATGGAAAGTATAGCCATGAGGTGTGGGATCATAGACAAATGGGGGGACAGACAAGTGCACAGACAGACAGATTGACAGCAATTACAGTAGGCTCTGACAATGGGAAGGACAGAGCTGAGCCCTGTGAAACATTTGGGAATTTTGTCTTTTGTTTGTTTGGTTTTTTTCCTAAGGCTCCATTTTGACCTGACATTTTTTCCTTTTTCTGTTTTTTATTTAATTTTTGCAAAATTATAATTTCACATGTCAATCCCTTCTCCCTCTCCCCCTCCCCCAGCCTCCCACTCCTCCTACCCCCCTCTGCTCCCCATGAAGGGTAGGGCCCTCCATGGGGACTCCCCAAATTCAACATCATCATCCTGGGCAGGGCCTAGGCCCTCCCCCATGTGTCCAGGCCGAGAGAGCATCCTTTCACGTGGAATGGTCTCTCGAAGTCCCTTCTTAGACCAGGGAAAAATACTGATCCACTACCAGAGGCCCCATAGGGTGCTGAGGACTCCTCATTGACATCCACTTTCAGGGGTCTGGATCAGTCCCATGATGGCCTCCCAGACAGCAGCCAGTGAAATTATGTTTGAATACACCAGGCCAACGAAGGATGAGACACCTTCTCCTGAATCCCCACATAGATGAAGATACCTAACATTGTTATGGCAAAGTCCCCACTAACCTGTAATCTGACAAGTTTGTGTGTGAATCAAGGCATCAAAAGACAAAGTATCCTTTTCTGATGTCTATATGCAGAGCAACATGCAGAGTCGTCTTGCCTCGGTGCATGCGATCAAAATCCAATGTCGCTCATCCACTGGAGTCTCTCAGAATAAGGGACGTTATGAAAGGCAGTGATTTGCATAATATAGGGTAACTCACAGCAGGGCACAGCCCTATCTCCACAGTGAAGCTTCAGGGGCTTCCCTGGCATATAAGTCATAGACAGGTAGCTCATCCCTGTACTAGAATTATTAATTAACCACCAACCATATGGCTTCTGGTGGCGGGCTTTTCATAACAATGCAGTATGCCTTTTTCTAAATTCCTTAAGTGATTTTTTTCAATGGTTCTAGATGGTTTTCCGAATCTGTAATGCATTCAATGTCTTGAATTGTATCACTGATGTAATGAAACTTTTATAGTGGCTGGGCAGGCTCTCTGAGGGTCCATTAAAATCCTTTCCAAGCAAGTGCTAACTGTTTTCAAGAATCAGTAGCTAAGGGGATAGTAAAGAAAAGTGTTGGGAGATGTAATCAGGAAGGCCAAGAGTTCAAGTTCACCTTGAGCTGTGTAGAAAGTTTGAGGTCAGCTCAAGTAACACAACACACTGCTTCATGTCTCCCCTTGAAAAACATGCTATCCAAAACAACACAATATTGAAATTATGTTCTCCCAGCAGATTCTCATGGACACACTTCTTTCCTTATTAAAAAATAATAACCCCTTGATGAAACTCTTGTCTCCCAGCTGCTGTTTACGATCATAAACTTCACATCTATCAGATATTAATAATCATAAAAAAATTTGTTTCTGTCTTTCTCTAATGACGTTTATTATGTAATTCTGCTGGGAGACCATGAAAGAAAAACAACTTCTTTGAGACATGGAGGATTGGTCAAACCTTGCATGATCCTTTGAAGACTGTGTAGAGTCCAGAGTGATGGTGATATCTAGACCTCTCATCTACCAATTCGGGCTATAGGGTTAATTCTGTAAATTTGTCACCAATTTTATAATCCAACTTATGTATCCTGAGGTTTTCTAAGGCTGACTAAGGCATGAACGCTTTTCTTCAATGATGTTCACCACAACCTTGGGTGGTATATTCAGTTTCTTTTGCTTGCTAATTCCTTCTGTCTAAGTAGTTTCCTTCTCTGTCTTATGTTACCTACTTCTATCACTGTTGGATTTCAGCTAGCTCTTTTCCCCAATATCCAATGCATTCCTTCTAGGTTAAAGCATTTTATAAGTTAATGGACAATAATAAGCAGCAACTGCCATATTAATCCCAAGTAGCATTCAATATCACACTTAACGAAAAATCAGAATCTATTTCAGTTCCGCATAGTTGCAATATAAACACTTTACTGACTGAATCATCGTCCCAGTCTTGGGTTCCCTTTTTGTCTGGACTTAGAACCACCTATCAAGCATGTATTTGGCTTTGGGCTTCGCAAAGAAAACAAGTTTTTTCCTTCTAATATCTCAAATAACACCACAGTGTCAGTGACAGAATCTATCATCCTTGGAAAGGCTCAATAACAAGAGTTCCTTAGAGCTGTGGCAGGAAGAATTTGCTCGTATATGGCCCTATCAGGAAGCTTATTGGTGCACATAGACTCACCCATTGAAAATGTTTTAACATTTCTGTATATCTTTATGTGTGTGTGTGTGTGTGTGTGTGTGTGTGTGTGTGTGTGTGTGTGTGTGTATACACATGTGTACCATAACATATATATGGAGCTCAGAGGTCAGTTTGGAGAAGTCAGCTGATCTCTTCTACCATGTTGGAACTGGGATTTGAACTCAGGTTGTCAGACTTAGTACAAGCACCTTTAACTGATGAGTTCTTTCACCTGCCCAGTGCTTCCATATTTCAGATTCAAATTATTTTTCAGATATTATAATTTGCAAGTATTTTATCCTCATGATAATTTGTCTCACACTTCTAACAGGGACTTTGTGAGACATTTTTTTAAATCTTCATGTGAAATTCAACAGTACTTCATATTGTGGATCGAGTATTTATGTAAATTCCAACAATCATTTGCCTAGTATTAGTTTAAAATTTTAAAAATATTTTTCTAGTTTTTATTTTCCTCTTCCATATTCTGTCAGTTGCTTATAGGGTATTGAAATATATCCAGCAACAACTGTACATTTTTCTACTTCTTTCTTTTTTATTATTTATGTTGGTGCTTGTCAACTGGATGGCCTTATGTAGAAGACAGTAATTACATTCTTTACTCTCACCCTTTACAAAACTCAACTTTGAATGGAAAAGACACTCAGCATAAGACCCCATCCCCTTAAACTGCTAGGAAGAACAAGGATTTCTTTTATAGCTACCTATTGGCATAGCCAGATTGCAGGAATATGTAGCAATTCATCTTTTATATGTGAAAGGCAATTAGGAAATGCAGTATGCATATAACCACACATTCCTTAAGTCCTGATGTCCCCAGGAAGCCCATATTTTCCCACCTTTCAAAGTTCTCCTGTTTTCTTATGCTGCTATTTCTAGGGATTTTTAAAAATATAAGTGGAAGGCAGACAGAATGTGAAATCAGTCCATGTTTTTCAGAATTAGAGATTCTATTCTATATTATTTGTTTAAGAAGTGCTTACTGACTAAATGGTAGGTGGTATCAAGAGATATAAAGAACACTGTCATTTGTAATTCCTCTAGATTATACAATACATTTGGCTAGCTAGATATAGTTGCATTGATGTAAATGTTATATAATGATATTTATGTCATATAAAGTGTTAAAATGGTTAAAGCAGAAATGTCTCAGTATGAGCTGATGTAAACATGGAGCATGACAACGCAAGAATTGGTATGATGAAAGCTAATTTATAACCAAAAGTTACTGATAGTTTTAAAAGCATTCATGGTTCACCATTATGCATTAATTGGTTATTATTCAGTGCCATGTTTGGCTGCTTGTTGATCAGTAATTGGCAATGAAGAAGGATCCAAAGAAGTCTAGTCAAGAGAAAGAAGTAATTTTCACATCTTAAATTTACATTTATTTGGAGAACATTAATATTATTATAGCAATCTCACTTCATGCTATACTTTCCAATTCCTGTATTTTCTCTTGGGTTTCTTTCTACCTATTGCCTGCCTTTTTGTCCTTCTTTGCATGGCTTTTTTCTGTCTCCCTTAAACAAATGTTTTCTCAGAGTTGTTTTCTGTAAATTGCATTTAATATGGCATGTACCCTTATAATATGGCATGTACACTGGGTATGCGTCTTCTTTCATGAACCTATATTCCCAGTAAGGGTAATTAGCTAAGCTCATAACTAATGACCATGTATGAGAGAGAGAGAGAGAGAGAGAGAGAGAGAGAGAGACTAAATGCATGAGTCTATCAAAAAAATAGAGCTATCATCTTAAAGGAACTAGGAGATATTTTATTCTGGAGTCATTTTGAGTGACCATGTCCAGGTTATATGGATTTAGGTTACCACAAATTTTGTGGTACCAACATGGAAGCAGTTTCATTAAATTCTATAGTTTTACAGAAAAAAGGAAGTCATAAATCAAGGCAAGCTTTTGGGGGGGCGGGGGTTGTTCTCTATTGCTTTGGAGGCTGTCCTGAAACTAGCTCTTGTAGACCAGGCGAGTCACGAACTCACAGAGATCCACCTGCCTATGCCTTCCTAGTGCTGGAATTAAAGGCATGTACCATCAATGCCCAGCTTCAAATCAAGGCAAGTTTAAAATCCATTGGTGGCCACATCAGAAAGGCAGGTATATGAGATGGTGGGAGCTTTTTATTAGGCCTCAGATGGTATCTGATGACATTTTTAGCTTTGGGGTTGGAGGGTCTGCCAAGTTAATTGATTCCAAAAGGTTTTTTATCTATTAGTCCCAGGATGTTATTTCTGACCCAGAGGAGGGCAAGAGATGGCTTGTCCAGGAGTGCTAGAACTAGCCCAAGATAAGGTCTGTACAATATCCCAACTTCCCCAGAGCACTACAGTTCTAATCAGTCCATCCTTCTCTGCAGACACAGCTTCTTTTCCGTTTTGGTTCACACACATAACAGGAAGTCTCAAGACAATTGCTATTTCCATTTATGTGTTCATAAATGTCATATATTTTACTCAGCATATATTCCACTCTTCTTTTCTGTAACACCCAACCCTCTGGCCCCAGCTGCCATACTCAGACTTAAATTTGCATTTCAAATGAAGATTACTAATCAAGCAAAGCTCATAAATGCAGCCATTTGTTTCAGGAGCCAAGCTAAACATTTTTTGGAACACCACAGAATGAGGATCATGGAATAGTAAAGGCAAAAATGATCAAAGCTATTTACCACAGAAAAAAGAAAAAGGTAGTTTTGAGAAATGAAGTGACACTTTTTAACCTGATCCCAAATTAATTTAGAAATTCTCATTTTATAACCCAGTCATCCAAATATTTAAAAATCCTCCTATAAAATTTTGGTATAAAATGTTTCATTCAGCCCAGGAGTGAAATTTTTCCTGTATTTGAGAAAAAGTGAAAAGAAAAACAACAGATGTTGAATTATAGGAATAAGAATTTCAGATGGTTTATTTTCTTTGGAATTCATGTAACTTTAGGACAGATCCATTTGTTTAAATTACATTTTACAGATGGTTCGTCTGAGAAGAGACTCCTCTTGGGAGTGGAGCAAAGAGCAAAAACAAGTCGAAATGGAAACAGGAAAAGGAAAGAAATCGGAATTTGGCATTCTCTTCTACTGTGAGTCTTCAAATCTTCTTCCAGTTTGATTCCCCTTAGGTATGGATTGTTTTCTGCATTGTTTGCTGCCCCAGAATGGAGAGCCCTTCCATTCTGAAAGCACACAAACCACCTCTCCAGCAAGCTGAAGAATCAAATTCTCTTTGCATTTTGCAACCAAGTTTTGGGTTTGCTGTGCACTGCCATTCTCTGCATAAGATGATTCTTCCATTCCAGTTAACTTTGTTTTAGGAAAAATACCCTGCATTCTTTGTGAGCCAAACACACACAAAGTAGAACCTTTCATTTTCCCCTTCATTTGAGTAAAATATTATATGAGACAGTTTTGAGAATAAGCCTTTTCCAAGATGGAATATTCTGGAGGCAATGATAGGAACAATAGGGATGCCAACCATAGTGCTTTGTGACCATTCCTTCCTACTCTTGTTTCCTTGTGGTTGTTCATAGTCTTTTACTTTGACCTCTTTCCACCATCAACATCTGTAACACTCACTCCCAATCCCATTTCTTACCATCTTAGTTCTCTAAGATCCTCATTCGTATTCACAAATGCATGTTTCCCTGTAGTAATTAGTTTTGTGCATGTTATGTACTTTCTGTCAATAATTTTCTATTTAAAAAAGACAACACAAAATGCTATTTGGCTTCTTGTTGAAGTTTTAAAAGCCCAGGTGTCCTGATGATGAATCTCGGCCCTTCCTAACAAAAGCAAAGTTTGCACAAGCTGTGCTTGTCTTGAAGGGCTCATCCACTGAGTGTCTCCTTCTCTACAAAATTTAGCCTTAATTTTTTTTTATTTCTAATCTGCACCTATTCATAAATGTTACTACTCCTTTTTCCTTTGTAAGTGATTATACATTTGCAACAAATTATTAGACTGATTTGTTAAAATATTAGATTCATAATTTTCCTGCTCAAACTTAAACTATTCTGCAATGTTTTCAATTTTAACACCATTTTGAAACTACTATGATTATATAGCTCACAAAAACAACCCATGTGAGAAAGTTCCCAATCGCCACGTTATATATGTCAATTAAGAGTATAGAGACCATTTACTTAGTGGACTAACCAAGAGCGGGCTAGCTACTCAGAAAGAATCTTGATAGCTAAACAGGGTAGGGTATTTAAGGGCAGCAGGCTGCAATAACATCACATAAGGTGCAGGCTGAGAGTCCTTTTTTCCACAAGGGATCATTTCCCAGCAGGGAGGGAGGAACCTTTTGATTTTTCAACCATCAATACCAGGTCTTTTGTCAGGAGGAACCATTTGTTTATGTGGAGATTCTGTCCCAGCAAGGAAGGAGGAATCTTTTCTTTGGAAGATAAGAGATATTACTTGTTTATATTTCTGATGACACTGGGGAGGAGGTGTAGGGGCAGGGTAACCAGACCTTTCCTAAATACATATAATACATATAAATATAGTATATACATATAAATGTAGTTTGCATATACATATAATTGTGGTTTATTTTCCCTTGAAGGCTAATACTATTTATATATACCAAAATGTATTCACCCACTCTTGTTGATAATTTTGGCAGTTATTTCTCAGGAATTTACTAAAAATCATCTATGCTGCTAAGAATGTATTATCTGGCATATACACAGATTTTTTTTTAGAATTTATAAACTGACATTCCTCATAGTGCATTAAATTAGTTAAAGAGATGGCTGAAACAAGATAATAAGCATGTTGAATAATACAACAATAATATTCCAAGGGGCACCTTGTGGGGTAATGTGTATTAAGATGGTCTAATATGGTGTAAATGCAGGCTGTAATCCAAACATGCAAAAGGAAGAGGCAAGAGTAACACCATGAGTTTCCGGACAGCTTGGACTATTTAATGACAATAGGTGTGGAATAATGGTGGATAGAACAGAGGATTGGACCAGGCTTAATTTATTCACATGAGCCTATTAAGCAAAGATGGTATATTTAGTGCTGCAGCTCAGTGGGTTAGAGAAGATTCTATCATTTTGCTTGGTATTGTCTGAATCCTAGCTTGAAAAAATGGCTCAATAAGAATGATAGAAAAGCTATACACACATCCTGGGATGGTCCAGAAGGCACACATTTCTCTAAAGTACAGATCTTCACGTAGCAAATACAACTACTCAATTGGAGAAGTCAACCTACAGGTGTCTCCAATCATAGCTGCTCTACTAGAAGGAATTTCACTGCTCAATCGAATCAACACACCTTTTGATACCTGGATTATCTTACAAATACCATTTTCTCCATATATGCCCATAACGACCTTTAGCGGCAAGACCAGCAAAACTTTCACTAATGTATATTGAGCACCTTTACATTCCACTAGCTAACAAACTAGTCTTTTATAATAATGGTGTTTGCTGTTAGGTAGTGAGAATGACATAGCAACTAATGTAGAACTGTTTGTGAGACATCAGCTTGTCAGAAGAGGCAAAGCTAGTATAACTAAATTGTAGAGCCTCCTGCCTTGGGTAAGGTTTTAAAGGCCCAGTGATATGGATCATATCAAGATATCTCTTCTAAGGTGATAGGTAGCTAGATGTTTCTGGCATCTTTTCAGAGTTAACAAATGCAAACAATACATGTGGAGCCTATTTGGATAGTGATGACAACATAGTTCTTGTTGGAATATGTTGCTTTCATCTGTTTACCTCAACAGCTGTTAGTTTTGAGTAAAGTCCAGAGCAAAGGTCTGTAGAACAGGTACAGGCAACTTCTCTTTCTACCTTGAACTATGAGATTTATACATTGTTTAATGCAAAGAAGCAGCTCAAATGGACTGGCTCATTTTCTATTGCTCCATTATTCTTGCTGATTTGGATCTGGCAAAGCCTAGTTCCATTGACAGAAGCCCCACCTTTTGTCTTCTTAGTTCCACTGAACTACTTACACCTGTCTTCTTTCTAGTCTTCAGAACAATATTCCATATGGTATTGATCACAGTGAAGTTTGAGTCCACTATAGTTGTTAGGCAAAAATGAGGCAGGGAAGCAACAGACTTGGTCTCAAAGGCTGAGGCAGTTTTATCAGAACAGTGAGGGCCTTAACCTATCCAGGTGATGAAGAACAAATGCATTTAGAGGAGTTGGGGGACATGCATAAATACATAGGACTCTACCAGAAATATTCAGTCTTTTTCGTGGTTTGACTGGAAGCAGGGTAGGTAGTTTTCATACCTGGGCATATTGTTTCTGCAGGTGTAGCTACCTGGTAGGGCTGGGGCCAAGCAATACTTTATGACTAGGGGCTATTACCCAGTACAAATTGACTCAATTCCTCATGACCTGCGGCTGTTAAGCAACAGTACAGAACAAACTAAAGTTATCTATAGGAAAATACATGGAAATAAAGATTATTATTTTATGGGAGACATTTTTGACTCAGAAAGAAAAACAGCAGTCTCATGTGCAGAATTGAGATTTAGATTAGAATCCCACATGTCCACACTCTGAAAGTAGAATGCAGGCCATTTGGGAGGAAGAAAGAGATCCATAGGAGAGGAAGAAAGAAAACTAGAGCTTGATGGGGGAATATGATATAAATGTGTGACAATGCCATAAATAAATACAATGTTTAAATTATTTTATGTATGTTGGCGATTCACCTGCATGTATATCTCTAAACTGTGTGTGCAGTGCCCACAGATGCCAGAAGATGTGATGGATCCCCTAGGGCAGGAGTTACAAATGGTTGTGAGAAAGCATGTAGATGATTTTAACCTCTGAGCCACTTCCCCAGCCCCTAAATCAGTTTTAAAAGCCATGTAGCCAAAAGACAAAATAGAAAAATACTTCATTGTTCTTAATAATACTTTCTACATTGCACCAGCAACTTTATTCCCATTGTTTATGGGTTGACAAATGCAGAAAAAGAACAAGCACCATAGCTGGTTGGATAGGCATAAACTGCTTGATTCTTTCTTTGAAATCTTGGCCTCACAGGTCCTAGGCCTACAAAAAACAGATCTCTTTTTAATTTAGCTTGGATTTCTAGTTTTCCATGAAAAGTTTGGTCAGAGAAAAATGCCAATCATGATTAGAATTCCTCATACATAATGTTATAAAATCTTTGTTTAAATTATTTTGTTACTAAAATACATTTAAACATTTTACACTAAAATGTATTGACCTAACCTTTGTTAATTTTCCATTTTGTGTTTATTTTTCAGTTTTTCTATAACTTGAGAATGTTGATCTGTTTTATATTCAAAATAAATATTTTTAATTACATTATGGCCCAAAATTTGGTCCAATTTTATAAAATTTTGTATGTACTTATGAGGAATGTGGACTTGCTTTGCTCTTTGGGTATTAGTGCAAGGTCTTATTTGCATCTATTAAGTCTCATTTGTTAATTATTTAAATAAATCTTATACTATTTACTTTATTACTCTTTCGTATTCTAGTTCTATGAATCACTGAAAGAAGAATGTCAAAGTGTCACAGTATGTTTACATATATGGAAGATTCTAGTTTTAGTTCTACTGATTATTTCATTAGTTTTTTATACATAGTCTATTGAATGAAAATATTGAAAGTTTTATTCTGGTAAATGGAATATTTTGTTATAATGTAACATCCTGCTTTTCCTCAAGAATGCTTTATTCTCTAAAGTTAGTTGTTGGCTACTACTGGAAATATGATGTGTTCTTTGAGTTTCCATTTGTTTAGGATATTTCCATATATTTACTTTCAGCATTTCTCTTACTCATATGTCAATGCCTATTTGATAAATAGCACAGTTATCTTTTAAATAACAATGTCAAATAGAGTAGGACTTTTAACAAGACATTTTAGTCCATGCAAATTATTTGTAATTGTTTGCATTTGCCTTCATTCTTGTCATCTTCTTTGTATAGTCTAGCTGAGTAGCTTTAATAATTTTTTTAAAGTTATAGTATTGTATATATTTATTTATGTGTTACAGAGTATTTTGATACTTGTTTACCCTTTCCACTTTAAACTTAATCTTGATTTGCTGACTTCTTTTGAATCTGTACTTTTCATTATTTTTTCTTTGTTAATTTGGGATACATATCTATTACGTTAGTGAGTCCTGGGAATGATTGGGCTTTATTGTTATTGTTATTATTATTATTATTATTATTATTATTATTATTGCCCTTAAAACGTTTTAGTTGATCTATACTTTTTTCTTTTTCTTTTTGAAACTGTAATACAATTACAGCTAAAATGTGAAAACATAAAGGGGATTATTGTGGAGCAGAAAGGGACCTACAGGAGGAGACAGGGTACTAGGGAAGATGTTTGGAAGAGGGTATTGAGCCCAAAAGGGGGACCAACTCTGGGAGACGCACCCCACAGAGTCACTCACAGGATGCAAGTTCGATGCAAAAGCAAGAGAATTTTACTCCAACGTGTTGGGGTCGTTCCCTGAGAAGAGAACGACCCTGTGTTTCCAGAGCAAGTGGTTTTTATATCTTTTTGGTCACTAGGCAGGAGTATGACAACATATTGATTGGCTATAACATACATGAGTCATTTACTGATTGGTTGGGAAACTGAAGTTACAATTCTGCCCATGAGGGTTTTGGAATGTTAGTTTGGCTTTTACACCTGCAAGGCCATGGGACAGCTAGTGGTTTTTCCGGGAACAGAGTGACTTATACTTATTTTCAAAACTTGGGTGCTCTGGAGCAGGGTAACCCATAACAATTTTCAGAAACCAGACAGTTGTTGAAGATAATAGAAACTAGTAATAATAACAATTTCCAGAGACTGGTCATCACGACCAACCATTTCATGTGTTCTTTTTCCCAGAGCTGTATGTGTAGCCAGAGTGATTTTCAAATACATGCTGATGGGTATCAGGCTAGGCTTTAGTTGGGGTCTTTCAATGGCAAGAAAGAAAAAAAGTGCGTGTGAAAATGCCATAATAAAACCCATTATCTTGAATGCTAATTCAAATAACTAACTTTAAAATGATCAACATTCCTTGTAAGCCTATTCAGCAACTTGATTGTTGGTTTGTGACACCACGGATGGTTCTACATGACTAATGTAGAAACTTAGAAGTATTTTGCAAATTACTCTTCTGTATATTTGAAATTTCTGAAGAATGAATACATAATTATAATTCTAATCATACACCTCAAGTATTCTAATAGTAAACAAGATAGTTACCTGTGTGAGTTTATGTACATCAGTTTGATTGCTGCAAATACTACATAATGTATATATGTATAAAATCATTTTAAGACCTGTGTATATATTTAATACACAATTTACTTATCAGCTATCTCTTACTGAAACTTGGCAAGGACTCAAATATCCTTAATTATTTCATTTAAAATCTTTATTGAAACCTAAGCAAGAGCCGAGTGTGGTTGTACGAGGGAAGTTAAGAAAGAGAATCTTGCATTTGAAGCCAGCCAGGGCTACATAGCAAGCTTCAGGCTAGTCTTATAAGGAGACATATCTTTCAAAATATCAAGAAGAAAATGAAAAACAAAAACAAAAAGAGAAGAAAGAGGAGAAGGAGGAGGAGAGGAAGAAAGCAAATTCACTATAAATGTATGGACTTATTTTATATTGCTGAATTTATTTAATCTATCCCTATTTCTACACATATGTCATATTCATATCGTCTAGATTACTATTGTTTCATTGTAAATATTAAAATAGTTAATGTATGGACCCCAACTTTTCTTGAATTTTTTACTTCTTCCATAGTCCATATTCTGTTTTTCAGATTCTATTTGGGATAGCTATTTCTTTAGGATTCTCTCTCTCTGTGTGTATGGTTTCCTTGTGATAATATGCAGAGCTTTTTATGACTAACTTCTAATGTCATATCCCTTCATGTTTAAAAAAGGTAATATCAAAAGCAGGCTACTATCTACATACGTTTCTCTTGTACTTATATGTACTTGCCATCCTACATTTGATTTTCATGCTATAGTCTTCACAATGCATTATTCCTTCTTTAAAGAATAATGATCATTTAATAAATTTGAAATAAGCCGGGCGTTGGTGGTGCATGCCTTTAATCCCAGCACTCGGGAGGCAGAGGCAGGTGGATCTCTGTAAGTTCGAGGCCAGCCTGGTCTCCAGAGGATAGGCTCCAAAGCCACACAGAGAAACCCTGTCTCGAAAAACCAAAATAAATAAAAAAATAAATAAATTTGAAATGAAGAAATGTACTTCATATTTGCTGTTAGACATATTTCTATTGTTTTCCAATTTTGTATAGTTATCTATGCTATCATTTCCTTCTACCTGAAACATCTCTTATAATATGTCTTATAGAAGCAGTCTATAGGTAGCAAATCTTGGGTTTTGTTTCATTGTTGCGCATTATTTTCTTTCTCCTTTTAGAATTTTAAACAGCTTATTGTTCTCATGGGATTTTTAAAGGTATATATCTGTTTCTTTCTGCCTTGTATAGTTTAAAATAGTACAGGAAAAATCTGTACATGGGCTTCTATATGAAACATGCTTTGTAACTTTACATCTTTGGCTGATTATCTCTTTCTCCTTAATATTGTTTTTTCTGCAATTTGAGTATTGTGTACACAAATTAACAATCTGCCAACTCTGTGGGCCAATCTCCAGAGCTCAGTTTCAGTGTGGCTTCCTTAATTTTTCACATTCTGCCACCTCTAAATCTAGCTATCTTGGCCACTCAAGATTCCTGTGTCACTTTAACTCAGGAAGCACTCCAGGCTTTATTTGAATTTTCCTCCTATTACTGTAGCTCAGAAATTCCCCTCAAAGAGATGAGGGAAATTGCAAGAGTTGTATAAATTATTTCCCTTTTCTCAAACATCATAATATTGTGTTTTCTGTTAGTAGATTTCTTAGAACAGGTGCTTCATATGTCCAGTCTAGTTTTGTTTTTTACATGAGTAAAAGTTTATTGTAAGCTGTACTAGATGAGAGGCAGAGTCAGGGAGGAAGTCAAGCTTAAGCCATATTGAGACTACAAAGCGAGTTTAAAGCCAACCTGGAATACTTAGTAATATCTGCAAATAAAAAGGAAAAAGAAAGAGGCTGTGTATAGTTCAATGGCAGAGCACATGTCTACCATGACACTCTTGGTTAAATCCCCAGGACCCCAAACCATAGTTCTATATATTTTTTGCTATGCAAGGGACAGAAACAGAATGTGATATCATTTTCTTGTGGAAAAAATAAGCATTCCAATATGGAATGTATAGAATAGTTTTAAAATACTTAATGAAAATTTTTGAAGTAGATGTTCTATTAGTCTAAACCTTCATAAAAGTAACCAATGGCTGCCAAGCACCTGCTAGAATGAACTTTTTTTAAAGCTCTCAAACCCAGATTTTTTAGGGACATAACCCATCATCTAGTGGATGTTTCTGTGCCCATTCATAGTGTAGTAGTCTTAAGTGGACTCAGTGGCTTTAAAAAGAGTACATTTTGGAGTACCTGCATTTCGAGTTGTAGTTCACCATGTCCAGACAGCTCTCTGAGCTTGGCATGATATGGAGAACTCCCTTTGCAGCAGCACTCCTTCTCCTCTATTTGGATAGTGTCTCTAGACCCAGATGCCTGACCTTATTTGGAGGATGACCTTACACAAAAGCTCCTTGCAAAGAATGTATGACTCAGAATACAAGCCCCCCCTCCTTTTTTCCAAGCTATAGTATTTGAATGGGTGTGTCCTTAATGTCAGTCTGTCCTCAGTCAGGTCCACATATGTAAATTAGGTGTATTCCATCCCTTGTTTGTCCTTCCAACCTGGGCCATGTAAATCTCTCAAGGCTTCAATAAACTGAGCTGTCTCACTGAATGTGACTCCAGGTCTTTTCTGAGTTTGCCTCCCACCTCATGCTTTGCCTGGTTCCCCTCCAGACCATGCACTGACAGAATGGGTCTTGAGTCCAGAAAGTATATTAAGTTGGAAGGGGAAAGTAGCTGAGAGTAGTATGGAGGAAGTTGGGGAGGAACATTGGGAATCAAAGCATATTTTGTACATATATGAAAATCTGAAACAAGTAATTAAATAGAAAACTTTTTCAACCTAGTAAACATCCTACAATAATCAAAAGGACTCAAAAAGATGCAGTTGCATTTATCTCATTTGTCTAGCAAAAGCAAATTACACTGAAATATGTATATCTACCGTCATCACCAAAACACAAGGCATACCAGAGTGCTAAATAGTTTGAAGAGACAGAGCAATTATCAGGACAAGACTCTGATAGGTAGAGTTCCTAGATTTCTCAGACTAAGAACTTAAAACTATGTTTAGTATGCTAAAGGATTTGATTGGTAAATGAACACTTAAGAACAAATGAAATGTGGAGATGAGGAAAATAAGAAAATAAAGTGTTTTAGATAAAAACACTTAAATTAAAGAGGTTTTGATACTTTAACTGCAGAAGAAAATGGAGTTTGAACAACTGTCAAAATAGTATCAAAATGAAATGAAATGAAATGAGAAACTCGAATGAAAGGGTAGAGTACTATGTCTATAAGTAGAAGATAATTCCAGAAGGTGCAGCATATATAGTACATATATAAGAAGGGGAAGGACCTGCAAATATTTGAAACCACAATAGTAGATAATTGTGAATAACCACAAATTCAAGGAAGCGCAGATAGCATCAAGCACAGACAATCATATAGAATTAGACATACATTTCATATTCATTTATATTCTAAAATTGTAAAGGAGAAAATCTTCAGTGAAGCAAGGTAAGATGAATATCATGTAGGTAAAATGATAATCACATCACACTTTGATTTATAAATTAAGAGTACAACAAAAAAGTGGAAACACTTAGTGTTGAACAACATAACAAAACACACTAGTCTAAACTCCTGTACTCAGTAAAATTCTTTTTAAAATACCAGAGAATTAAGATTTATTTATTTATTTTATGTATGTGAGTGCTCTATCAGCATATACACATGCACACCAAAAGAGGGCACCAGATCTCACTACAAATGGTTGTGAGACAGGATGTGGTTGCTGGGAACTGAACTCAGGACTTCTGGGAGAGCAACCAGTGTTCTTAACCTCTGAGCCATATCCCCATCCCCCATTGGCCTCTGGCAGTGGAACCAGTATTTACCCCTAGTGTACGAATGGACTTTAGGAGCCCATTACATATGGAGGCATACTCTCTCAGCCTAGATACACAGGGGAGGGCCTAGATACTGCACCAAATGATGTGACACACTTTGATGATCCCCCACGGAAGGCTTCATCCTCCTTGAGGAGTGGACGTGGGGTGAGATGGGGAGATGGTGGGGGGAATGGGATGACAGGAGAGAGAGAACTGAGATTGGTATGGAAAATAAGATTGTTTTTAATTTAAATAAAATTAATTTAAAAAAATACTAGAGAAATAGCACTTGTTTTCAAACAAATAAAAAGCAAAGATTGTTTTCACTAATAGGTCACCTTTGAAAGACATGTTAAAAGAAATTCTTCATAAAACACACAGGTCAGAAACTTGAGTCCATATTTAAAAACAAAGGTCCCAAGGGAAAGAAGTTAAGGCACAGTACAGCACCTTTATTTTCTATGTTTTATTCTGTACAATGTTTGGATACAAGTCTTTCTTTCATGCATGTTAGGCAAGTGATCTATCATAAAACTTCATCTTTAACCTTCTGATCTCTCTTTATTTTGATACAATGGCTCCCTAACTGTCTAAGGCTGGCTTTGAACTCATTATGTACCCTAGGCAGACTTTGAACAGGTGACACTTTTGCCTCAGCCTCGCAAATAATTGGTATTAACTGCCTGTGTAATCAAGATAAGCTTGATTTTTATTATTCATAATTAATCTAACAGTGGACAGTTTGCTTAAAAACACATTTTTGTTCAATGTGTCTA
This sequence comes from Cricetulus griseus, assembly GCF_003668045.3. Taxonomy (NCBI): domain Eukaryota; kingdom Metazoa; phylum Chordata; class Mammalia; order Rodentia; family Cricetidae; genus Cricetulus; species Cricetulus griseus. The sequence continues at coordinate 32,021,349 of NC_048604.1, read as the reverse complement.
AGTCCTTGGGTTTGTACCGTCATACTCCAAGAAAATATAATAGAAGTCCCAGGCATGGTAGCAAACCTCTGTAACCTCAGACATTGAAATTTTTGGTAGGAAGATTGGCAGAAGTAGACTTGTCGATTCTGAAATGATATATACACAAACAACAAAAACAGACTGAAAAGTTACATACATATATGTATACATACATACGTATGTGTGTGTAACAATAATAGTCAAAGAAAAGAGGTTTTAAACTTGACAGTAGAGAGAGACAGAGCAGAGGTTTGAGGAAGGGTAGCTAGGAGGGTCTAGAGGAGAAAGTAATGTAATTGTGTTTTAATTAAAATCAATGCACATTTTAAAAAGAGCATATAATGTTGGGAGGGAAAGTCGTCGACCCGGTTCAGCAGGAGTAGCTTGGAGAATACTATGCCCTCTTCCCCCACTGTTGACACCTAGTTAGGGCTAGTTTCCTATTGTTTAAGGTTGGTTTTGGAAGGAGGTGTTCAAGCTTGGACATCTCTTTCAGATGACCTTAAGATTTAGTTGGAATAGATATAGTTAAGATGTGACATTAGTAGATTATTATAACCTTGTAATTCATACTTATGATTGTTAATGATAGATAATTTACAGTTAAGTTTTAATCCCCTTGTATATTATCCTTCTGTGGTCTTTGATGGAATTGAAGACAAATATTTATGGTTACAGTTTTCTTTAGTTATTTTAAAAGATAAGCTACATATAAGACCTTGGACTCACAATGACAGGATAGATGATAGAATATTTTCTTTAAATCTTGCTAAATGTTAATGAACTAAATATTGTAACTATAATTCTTATTTGATAACTGTTTTGTTATATTTTTACTATGTTAATGTTAAAACCCTTTTTATTTAGACAGAAAAGAGGAGATGATGGGGGACATCCTTCTGTGTATGTTTGTCTTATTAGTTGATAAAGTACTGTTGGCCAATAGGGAAGCAAGTTAGGCAGGACTAGGAGTCAAGGAGGATTCTAGGAAATGTAGTAAAGAGAAGTCTTGTGATCCAAAAAGAAGTGACATTTCAGGCAGACTCAGAATATAAGCAGGGACAAGCAAGAATCTGCTCTCTTTCTCTTCCTCCTCCTCTCTTCTCTGGGAGCCACTATGTGAGCCCAACAAGAGAGGATGCATGCCACCGGCATCCTAGATAAGATAAGTTTTTATAAAATATATAGATTAATAATTATGATTGATACGTAAGACAAAGATAGCAGATAAGAAATCCTAGTCATTGGCCAGCAGCATTGAAATTAATATAAGAATGTGTGTTATGGCGGTAGGGTTTGGGAAGCTTAGCAGAAAGATTTATCATTACAGAAAATAGTGTTGGGGTAGGGGAAGAATTGGAGGGGAGAGAGCAAGGGTAGATTTTCTCAAAGCACATTATATGCATTATGGGATTACCAACTTTTTAAAGTTCAATGAAGTTCACTTAGCAACTTCAGTGTCCATGGTTTAATAATGTATGCATGCAATAGTCACCAAAACCAAACACCATTTAGACCACAAAACACACCTTGAAACTTTCAGATAATATGGAACACAGAATATATGCCCTTAGACCATAATGAGGTTACAGTCAATAATACAGTATTTACCATAAGTTCTTCAATTATCTGTAAACAAAACATCTCTAAATAATACATGGGTCAGAAAGTAGCAAGAAAATCTTTTAAATTGTTTAAGTTAGGAGCAAAGGAAAATAAGCATTTCCAAATTTATGAAATGAAAGGCATGTAGTAGTTAGAGTGAAATATATAACAGTGGGTTCGTATTTTAATATAAAACATAGGCCTAAAATAAAAGGACTAAAATTCTTCCTTAAAAAACAGAAAAAAGAAAATTAAGTCTCAAGTAAAAGGAGGAAAGAAATAAGAATTGAAGTAGAGATCAATGAAATTTAGAGCAAGCAATCAATAGAAAAAAAAAAAAAAACCAAAAGCTGGTTGTTTGAAAAGATCAATGAAATTGACTAATGTCCTGCTAGGCTAAGAACAAGGATTGTACATGTAAAAATCTAAGTATGGCTGGATTTAAATGACACTCTTTTATGTATGAAATTGTTACACTGAGCATCATTAATATGTCTGATATTACTAAAATAAATAAAAGTTTAAAGGATTGAAAGGGCCATTTTTTCAGATTTCATGGACATCCAAATACATTGAAGGACTATTATAAACTATTCTGTCTATAATCTTGAACATAAAATGGACCAATTATTTGAAATGAAGAATTGATCAAAACTTGCACAATAATCAATAGGTAATCTGAACAAGCAAGTATACATATGAATGTGACTCAATAATTAATCCTTTCCCACACAGAAAGTATCAGGTAGAAAATTTTTCTGTTAAATTACACCAATTTTTGGCTCTGTTCTGTAAACAGAAACAAAATCTCACAATATATGCAAGGGATTCTACAGGTTGATCAGACGGAAATTGTTTCATTCATGCACAGCTGGTCCAACGTTTCAAAATGACTAACGTGATTCACTACATGAACAGGCCAGAGAAAACCCTAATAATACTATTAATAAATGCAGAAAAAACAGTTGACAAACTGCTGCAAGTTCCTAAGTTAAACATGGAATCACCATGTAAGATTGCAATTTTACTCCTTTGGTTACAACCAAAAGGAATCAAAACAGGTATTTTTTTTAAAAAGCTTCTACATGAATGCTCATATCAACACTATTTAACTGAACAAAAACTGGAAATACGTTGGCATCCACCAACGAGTGGATGAATGTCTGAACAAACTGCGCTATTTTTGCAAAAATGCACTACTCAGCTCTAAAATTTGATGAAGTACTGATATATATGTTATAATTGAATAATCCGCCTAAATGTGGAATTTAAAGAGATTGACCACAAAATATCAGAATTATCTTGGTCTTCTTGTGTAGTAACTTGATTTAGAAAACAGATAGGAATCAAATTAGTAGTGGTCAAAGGCAGAGAAGGGAAATAGGGAGTCACTGCTAGATAGCCATAGGATTTCCTTTTATGGCCATCAATTTGGATTGGTACAAGATATAATATTTACAGAATATTGCTGATATATAATAAGTACACTCATTTCATACTTTTAAGTAGACAGAGAAGCATAATATAGAGGAAAAGGAATATATTATTTACAGTATATATTAGATAGGCAATATAGTGTATTTGCTAATGAGTCATATCACAAATCAACCTTCAAAAGCTGAGGATCCACTAAGAGAAATGCTACAAACACCAAACACTCATGAAATGCACATTCTCTTCATTAAATGGATGGAGAGATTTTAGGGCTTATAGACTCAGAGTAGAAATATTTATACATGCTTTAACAGGGGGACTGAGAATATGCTTAGGGCTCACTGAAACAAATTTAAGTATTTATTAAACTTCTAACATATGTAACATATACATATGCATATACTTCCTAGCATGATAAGTAACATATTTTAGAAGTTTAATAAATGTTTCATTTAGTTCCAATGAACCATAAGAAACATCCTCATACACACACATACCTTTTCTATGGCTATTCCTTCTGTGACCTGAGATCAACAGAGTCCAAAAATATTAAGTAAAAAGATTTTCAGAAATATGTAATTCAGAAGTTTTAAATTTCATTTCTTCCTTAATAGCATGGTGAACTCCTCTACCATGGTGTACTATCTTGCTAGGGACATGAATTCTCCATTTGTCTAATGTATTCAGACTGTGTGAACTACCAACCTGTTAATTACCTAGTGCTTTAGTTACTTTTCCATTGCTGTGAAGAGATATTATGCCAAAGCAACTTGTAGAAGATTTTATTTGGCCTTAACAGTTTCAAAAGACAGCATGGCAGGCAGCAAGTAGGCATGGCTCTGGAGAAGTAGCTGAGAGCTTACATGTTGAGACAAAAATCATGAGTCAGAGAGAGACTAACTGGGAATGGCATGGGCTCTTGCCTCCTCTAACAAGTTCACACTTGCTAATCCTTCCCAAACAATCCCAGCAAGTGGAGGAGGCAGGTGGAACAAACATTCAAAGGCACTCTTTGGGGCCATTCTCATTGAAGCCATCGTACTTAGTATCTGCCTTCCCTATCTGAACTATTATGGTATACTAGTCCTTGTTAATTAAAGTAAAATTCAATATATGTTTTGATTGGTTTGAGAGATACATTCTGTCAGATGATCCATGATGGCACATATTTATAGAGTTTTTTTTTTTTCAAGACAGAGTTTCTCTGTGTAGCCCTGGAAGTCCTAGAACTCGCTCTGTAGGTCAGACTGGCCTGGAACTCAGAGATCAACCTACCTCTGTCTCTGGAATGTTGGGATTAAGAGTGCACAACACCACTGCCCAGCTATAGAGAGCTTTTAAAACACTCTAGAACGACTATCCATTTACATCTCCTGCCAACCTCTGTTCCCTCTTACCCATACAGAAACATATTACTCACATCTCCATCTTCTGTTTTGTTTCTGTCTTCCTTAAGTTCAAGTGAATGAAGCCATTTAGTACATACTCATCTCTCTCATGTATCTTTAGCTCAATGTTTTTTTTTTTTTTAAGAAAAGCATACATCTATTGTTTTCTTACACACCTCAGGACCACTTGCCCAAGAGTGGCACAACTCACAATGTGATCTATACATTTTGATTCACGTTAAAGTAATTCTTGATAGGAAAGTTCATACTATTGCCAATTGTTTGTATGTATCCTGTCTTATGGTTCCTCTTCATTGTTAACAGTGTCCCTGTTTCTCTAATTTTTTGTAGTGATTAAATCTCTGTTTAAAAATTCTGTTGTTATATTCCCCATAAACATTTTTGGTGATCACTATGAAAGCCAAAACACTGGATCACTTCAACTGTTTGATTTAAAGTTATAACAACTTAGTTGATCACAACTTACTTAAAATTTAAAAATATTTTTATTTTTGAAATTATAATTACATAATCCCTCCCTTCCCTTTTCTCCCTCCACCCCCTTATACCCTCTTTCTGCATTTAGATGCATGGACCCTTTCACTTTGGTGTGTGTGTGTGTATGTATGTGTGTGTATTCCTAAATATATATAAATACAACATGCTCAGTCTGTATAATATTACTTGTATACATATGTTTTCAGGGCTGATCATTTGGTACTGGATATCAAACTGAGGTCCATTCCTCGAAGAACACTCTCAGCTCGCCACATTCCTTAGCTGCCTGTAATTCTTTGTCTAGGGTTGAAGCCTCATGAACTTTGCCCTGCCTTCCATGTTAAAACATCTACTGATGTCTCATTTATATACTGTGTGTGTGTGTGTGCGCGTGTGCGCACAAGCGTGTGCGCGCATGCATGTCTACTATCTCCTTCTAATGTGTGACTCCCAAAGCTCAGTTCTTCAAGTGTAATGACAAGTGTCTTCACTCATTAAGCCATGTTAAATGGCCTTAATCATACCTAATATTTTTACTTCTTTTTCCTCATATTTGTGATTATTGGTGTCAAAATCTATGTATTTGTTATACATTTTGTTTCTTTCTTTACTTGTTTATTTTGTTTGTTGGGAAAGAATGCATGTGCATCTTGGCACATGTAGAGGGTCAGTCCGTTGTCATTCTCCTCCATGTAAAGTTCTGGGAATCTCAGTTTGTCAGTCTTGGAGGTAAGTGCTTTTACCTGCTGTGCCATCTTCCTAGCCCAATATTCACATACTTTTAAAGGCTGCGCCTGCATTGATACATTTTTTTTTATATTTGGAGAAAAGAGAAACTTTTGTCTGTTAACTTTTATATTAAAATTGAGATGTTTACATTTATATTTATCTTTACGTGGAGGTTTTCTGTTGATGCTTAGTATTCTTTCATTTTCATTCAGGACAGCCTTTAGTATGGATTATACAGCAGTGTTAATGGTGAAAATTCTCTCACCTTTTGTGTTGGGAAGGATTTATTTCTTCCCTCATTTCTATTTTACTTTTAATGTGTGTGTTGTGTCCGTGTGTTTGTGTGTGTGTGTGTGTGTGTGTGTGTGTGTGTGTGTGTGTGTGTGCATTTAAATGAGCATATATTTACAGGCTGGAGGACAAAGAGGTGTCTCCCTCAACCTCCCTCCACCTTACTGTTTTGGCTACTCATTTGTTTCTTATTAATTTATTTGTCTATGTGTGTGGTATGTATGCATATGTACATATGTCTGGTGGATTGAATACACCATGCAATCATTGTGCCAAGGCCAGAGTTTGACACTGTAATTGGCTTCCCTAATCACTCTATACCTTAGTTTTTGAGACAAGGTCTATTATTGAAAATAGAGCTTATTGATCGGATGGGACTGGCTAGCCGCTGGCTAGCTGCTGGGCTCCGAGGACTGCCATACATCCCTTAGCACTGTGGTAAGTCTGCTGGCTTTCTCATGTGGGGCTGGATATCTGAACTCAGTTTCTTATGCTTTCATAGTAGGCATTTTACTGACTGGAAACATCTTTCTCGGCTCTATCCTCTCTTCATTTTTAAGGAATGTTTTTGCCAGATATATTGTTCTTGTTTTGCTTCTTTCCCCTTTACAGCACTTCAGCATTTCATCCCAATTCCTTTGAGCGGATGGTAACCTCATGGAGTTACTATCATACACCACAAGTAACATTGCTATTTTCAAAGTTATCTCTATCTTTGGCTTTTGAAAATTTGATGACGTGTGTGTCATATGCAGATGGCTGTACATGATGCAATTCAGTAAAGGTGGAAGCTCTTAGTGTGAAGAGGCTAACTTTCTGCCTTCTTAATCACTCACAATTATCACGTCTGTTGTCCTCTGTAGTGTATGTGGTATGATGCTTACCCCAGTGACCAATGCCAATGCAATCCACCTCCCAATGACTTTTCTACCTGAAAGTAGTGGTATAGGATTTGATGTCTAGGCCTGTACCAGGAAACGGCCAGTGGATGTAAGAGTTGTGCTCATATATTAATATTTTGAATTATAAATTGTAAGCAGCTTTAATTAACTATATGATAGGTGAGTTTTATCCTCAAATGCATATTAACTCAATAAACAAATGTTATTTTAGAAAAAAGTTGTGCCCATTAAGAATTCCTCTATAACTAGCTCATCTGCCTACTGTATGGGGGACTGAATATCCCTGTTATGGAATATTCTGGGTTCAGGCCCTGGCTGACATAAACAGTGATGGCGCCAGTGAGTCACCATTGTATTGTTAATTAACACCAGGCTGTAACTTTATCTGGCCTGAGGGTAATATGCCTCTTATTTTACATCTGTATGGGCCTAAGCATCTGAATAGGCCCTCACATGGGCGGAGGGCTAGAGATAAGTGAGTAAATGGATGAGGACAGAAGGAGAGGAACAAAAAAGCAGGCGAGGGCCAGAGGGAGACAGGAGGACAAAGAGAGAAATGGTTGCCTCGTGGTACTAGCATGGTGGTTAAGGGACACCAGAAAAGATGGTTAATAAAGGAATAGCTCTAGTTCCACAACATGGAACTGAGAGCTCTCTTAAGATGACAAGATGCCTGTGTTTGGTTTTTATCGCTGTTGGGTTACTAGAAGCTTCCAAGTCCACACACCCCACTCAGGTAGAACCTCATGGCTGTCGTGGGTTAAAGCTGAGACAAGCCGGGCCACGACACTACTGCCTGACTCAGTGTGTGCTAGTTTTGCTAACTACAATGTTGGCAGTGATGAGAGCAACTTCAGTGCCAAGTTCTCATGGTGAAGTCTTACTTTTTCCAGTGGGCAGTCTCTACTTCCAGCTGTTACAGCAGTCCCCTGACTGCTTTGCACCTGCCATATTCAAGTGGCTGACAAATAGGATATAGAAATATTTTCCCATAGCTTACACCTAGAAGCTCGAGATGAATGCAGAATGAATTGAGGCCCAGGGGACCTCAGCCTCTTGAGCAGGTTCTATGTGCTGCCAAGCATTATCTTGAATAATAAGGTAGCTGTGCCCTTTAATCAAGGCATCTTTCCACACCAGAACTTCAATTCTAGAGGTCTCACACCTCCTAAGAACGAATCCAAGCCACAGCTCTACTTGATAAATATCTCTACCTGGTCAGACTCATGGGAAAACTCTCAGGGTAGGAAGAAAGGTCTGACAAACTTGCTACTGCTGCCAACTCTCCATATGATTCCAAGCCACTGAAGACCACTAAAACCTCCATACTGGAAAACTTTTTCGGACTGACTGGTGACCTCTGGAATTGAAGTCCCAGTATGTAGGGATGCCTTCATTAAATACCACAGTCACCTTATCATTCAAGGTAATCCTTGGTAGGCTCTGCCACACAGAACCTGACCAAAAGGCTGAGGTCCCCTGAGCCTCAATTCATTCTGCATTCATCTTGAGCTTCTAGGTGTAAGCCATGGGAGAATATTTCTATATCCTATTTGTCAGCCACTTGAATATGGCAGGTGCAAAGCAGTCAGGGTGCTGCCCTAGCAGCTGGAAGTAGAGAGTTCCCACTGGCAAAAGTAAGACTTCACCCCTAGAACTTGGCACTGAACTTGCTCTCATCCTCTTGGTCTTGGTTCTTGAACAGCTGGTTTCCTCTTGGAGACTATTTGCAGAATAGGATCATCAGGGATTGAAAAAATCCCTTTTGTCTTAGTTAGATGCCATTTGTTCCATCTCTTTATGGGCAGTTTTGACTTCCTGAATCCAGATGTCCATTTCTTGTCCAGATTTAGGAAGTCCTAAGCCAATAGTCTTTTTCATTTCATCAATTTAGATGTAAATTTGCTGCCCCAGTTTAGGAAGTTTGAAGTGAACCAACCTTTACATAAACTCTCAGCCACCTCTCTCTATTTTCTTTCTGGACCCCTGTAAGTCTGGATGATAATAGCTTACTTCATGATATTCTAAGCATCTGGCAACTTTGATAGTTTTCTCACACTATTGCATTCTTTTTCTTTTAATCCTCTATTTTCAAATTACTGGCTGATTTACAGTGCTGACTTTCCTGAATTTGGTTCTCCTTGTGTCTTCTACTGAAAATATATGCTAAAATTTAAATACTGTTGTTGTCTAAGTCCTGGTGGTGCAATTGCTTTTCTGCCTCGGCAACACTCTGCCATTCAACTCCTCAAAGTTTATTCATGGAATACTTTCCTCCTGTTGGTGAGTTTTCTTTCTATGCGCATTTTCTTGCAGATCCCTAAATTCTTTAAGTTGTTTATTTTAAATCTGTTGTCAGCCTATTGATATAATTCCATGTATTTAAGATATGTTACAAAGATTCATTTCATCCACATTAGAGCATCATGTTTCTCTGAGGATATTGATCTTGGCAATGAGTTCTTGATAGTGATACCAAAGATGGTTAATAAAAGCAAAAACATACAAGCAGGACTATATCAAACTTAAAAGCAACTGCCCCACAAAAGAAACAATTAACAAATTAAAATTAACCTACAGAATGGCAGACAATTTTGTGAATCAGTTATCTGATAAGGTTTTATTATATATTCTATAACAGATGTATATATTATTATATTATTATATGTAAATATGTTGAATTCCTCTAATAAACAAAGGACAAATGAAATAAATCAATTGATTTAATATGGGCGATAGATGTAAATGCGTATGTCTTCAAAGATGACAATGTCTCATAGATTTTAAAAAATGTTCATGAAATTAGTAATCTTCAGGGAAATGCAAATAAGTACCTCAATGACTTATTGCCTCAACTAAGCTAAAATGGTGATTAATTTCTAGAACAAGGTAGTATTAATGATGGCATAGAAGTGTGGGAACTCTCCTGTACTGTTCGTAGAAATATAAATTGTACAGAAGTTCCTAAAAACATTAAAAGAAATGTTTCTATATTTATCTAACAGTTTAACAGTCTAACTCTAATATAACACACACACATCAACAACAAAAATGAAAAGAAAGAGGCCATGAATTTGAAAGGAATTATGGGGAGGCATGGGAGGGGCTGGATACAGAGGACCCTGGAGACATTGGAGGAAGGTAAGGTAAGGAGGCAAAAGCTTAACTTTCATCTCAAATGTAATAAGAGAGTTTATTTTGGAGCCACATATGAGTGACAACTGCCTGAGAACAGAGATTTAGGCTACTCCAAATCCCATTTTCCCATTTGGTAACAATTTGATGAAGATTTTATAGTAATAGGACAGAAATAAGTAATAAATCAAATCATGTTTCCCATACATTGGTGGAAACACTAAGTACATGGGCTGAAGCAAAGTGGAGAAGCCTCTGCTATAGTTATCAGATGCTATAAGATGATATTCTCCGCCTTTTCATTAGTGGAACTGGGGGTTTTATTAAGTTAGTACAATCCCAAGGCTTTTTTATCTGCTAGTCACAGTCTGTTAGGTCTGATACAGAGTTGGGCAAGGAATGGCTATTTAGGGGGCTAAAGGTAGCTCAATATAAACTGTAATTAGGCTGTGGACCTGCAGCATTTCAAATTCCCCACACTCATTGAAATTTATCAATTCCCTGAAAGATGCAATTTCCTTTTCGAGAAACTTTCATTCGCAACCACTATGATAATTCAGACACTGTTTAATCTTTGGATCAATTTTGGGAAAAGTGATATATAAACACAGTGTTCTTATAATCATTCTAAGTAGTGTATCGGGTACGGTTATTTGTTTGTTGGTTTGCCTGTCAACTGACACAAGCTAGAGTCACCTGGGAAGAGGAAAACTCAATTGAGTAAATGCCACTATCTGATTGGCTTGTAGAGAAGATTGTGGGGGTATTTTCTCGGTTAGTAATTAATGTGGGAGGACCAAAACTACTGTGAGTGCTAACGCATCTGGTTAGGTCCCGGAGGATTTAAGAAAGGCAGCTGAACACAAGCCTTAGGAGCAAGTCAGTACTCAGTGGTCCTCTGTGACCTTAGCTTCAGTTCCTCCCTTGAGAGAACTCAGTTCCTACCCTGACTTTCCCTATTAATAAACTGTGATTGGGATGTAAACTCTTTCTCCTCCAAGTTAGTTTTGATCGTGATGTTATATCACAAGAACAGTAAACAAACCAGGGGAAATGGTGAAAATGTTGGCTTGCAAGAATGGATGGTGTAAGTTTAAATTTTATTGTTATGCCTTTTCAACATTTTGCAAGTATTAAAATAATATTAACATCTCTTCCTGTCTATTCTTTGGCACATTGAATGCTGCAGCTGTTGGAAAAATATAAACAAACTGTAAATTCAGTCTTACATCACATATTTCAGTATAATTTATTCATGCCAAATTTTATGCATTACATACATTAGAGCTATTCTCTTATAGTATGGATGTAGAGTACTATATAAAGCATCTATATGCTGATTATCATACTCATATAAAATTGAAAAATATTTAGAAAATTACCTCAATATTAGTTATTCTTTTGGAGTATTTAAAAGGGAAAACATTAAAAACTACTAAAATCTGAAAATATCAAGGGAAGTAATTTGATAATATAACAACCTTATAGAAGTATTGAAGCCAAAACCTTTTGAAGAAATTTTACATGCTGACAAATGAGGTAATTTGGAAGAAAGACACAAGGTACAACAGTCCACTGAAGATGATAGACGATGTTCCTATTGCCTGCACCTATGGGAATGTTTATAATGTTATAATGAGAGTTCCAACAAAGATCTGAAACCAAGGTAGATGTAATAAATATGGAGTTTAAGCAGTCTGCAATTGATAAAAACAGATTCATTTCATGGAAATGCATTTCAGATGGTAACTGTGTGCATGAATAAATTGATCATCAATGTATGTATACCTCCTTGGTAAACTCCAAGGACAGAGTGGGCAAAGTCAGCCTGTGTATATGACTATAGCTGAAGAGTAGAAATTTCAAATGGGGCTTGAGACTATTGAATAAAGGTATGTGGGCATTGATTCAGAATGAAATACGAAAGACTATGATTATCAATGTGTAGTTTATTTGTCAAGTTATTTATTTAGTTGGGTAGAATGAAGTCATATAGCTTATATTTTAAGCATGCCCCTCTGTACATAATATAAAAAATGAATTTGAGGGCATAATAAAATTTAAGCGATTTTCAGTTAGCACCACTGAGAATAATGAGTGTCTTATGTGGGGAAATGCAATGAGAATGAAAAGAATATTTTTCTGTGATGCTTATAGTTTTCTCCAATAGAGTCATGCTGAAGTAATTGCTTCATCCAGGTGTAAAATTGTATATCTGTGTCATTCACAAATGAAATTGTCTTATTTATGTCTTATAGGTGGGAAAAAGTCTTATTTATATCTACCGATAGTTTAGCTTATAAGGAAGAGCAAGAGAGAACTTATTCATTCATATATTTAGTTTTCAACACCAGGGCCTCTACTCTAGTACATCTGAAAATGATAGGTTAAAAGTCACTTTTGTTCATGTGACTTCCTTGTCAGTCAAAGGTATATTTTATATGAAGTATTTAATACTACAGTTGTGCAAGAGTACCGGTTTAGTAATTATTTCTTTGGTAAATGACTTAAAATGTAAATGTCTCTAGTAACTATAAACTGTAGCGATAGAAACTGCATGTTCCAGATTTCTTTTTTGCTTTTCAAAGAGAGGAATCAAAAGACCAAATCAACTTTTGCAATTAAGATTGGGATCGCTGAATGTTGGGACAGTGTATCTGGAAAACACTTTTAAAAGTACACCTTTAGGCACATAGTATACAAAGACTCGGCATACTGGCTGACATAAAACTAAATATATACGTGGGGGAAAGATTGCTCAGTAGTTTAGAGTATTTATTGTTCTTACAGAGTGCCATGCACATAGAATAAACTAAATAAAATAAGTAAAATAAAATTTTAAAAGAATCAATGTATAAAAACCAAGCACAACAATGTGGGAGAAATCTCTCTCATTTTCTGCTTTTTCACTTAATGCCGATAACCCCAAACCAACAATGCAAGAAGTTTTTACAGCACGTAAAAGATTGACGACACATATAAACTAATCAAAATATGCCAATGAATTTATGTGATGAACAACTAAGTACCCTAAAAGCAAGCACCCAGAAAGCTTCCTGGGCATTTATTATTATTTTTACTGGTCACTTTAGCCTTTTCTGTGACCCCAAATTCTTGAAATTGATTGATAATAGAGGAAATAATAGAATATCATAAGTAATAGGAGGTAAGTTTTCCTCATCCTTATTTTTGATTAAAATCAAGTGATGATTAATAAAATAAATACCTCAACCTCTGTCCCAAAGAATGGCACTAATTTTGAAGACAAAGATTATGTCATTTGTATACCATATCTATGCAATTGTAAATGTCAAATTGATTGAGTCTGTGTGGAAGGATGAGGATTAGTGTTCAAGAGATATTCACTGGTAACACACTAGTTTTTGAAATGTGGTCACAGGGATAGGTTTTAAATATACAGAATAGAGTGAAATTACTTGTTAAAATTCTAACTCCTGTGTTTCCAGGACAAAATGCAAGAAGTAATTGTCTCAAAGGAGAGTGCATTCCTCAGAATACTAAATCATAATTCTCATTTTCTGCTGCTGGAGCTGACAGGCTTCTCATTCTCATTCAAGCAGTATATTAATAAACAACGTATTTTGCAGTCTCACTTTCATGAGTTTTACTCTGACATGTTGACATGAATTTTCATTATTCTTTTTATTATGCAAACTGAACACACCTTTGATCCTTTTCCTTTGAATTCAAGATGACAGAAAAAAATCAACTCTCTGAATGTATATTGCCATAAAAAATTGACAATAGAAGATGTGGGGTTAAATTTTACTCCAGCCTGGGTGGTAGTGGTACACAACTTTAATCCCAGCACTCAGGAGGCAGAGGCAGGGGGATCTCTGTGAGTTCGAGACTAGTTTGGCCTACAGAGCGAGTTCCAGGACAGACTCCAAAACTACAGAGAAACTCTGTCTCTAAAAAAAATTCACTCCAGTATATAATTTAAAGAAAAACAAAATGAAGTTCACTTACATAGAAAATTGAATATTATCATAAATAATGGGGGAAGGGCAGTAGGATTGGAGAGGTGGAGGGAAGGAATGCAGGGAGGGAAGGGGGAAGGGAAAAAATCCTAGATAAAGAGAAAAGGTATGATCATAACATTAACATTTTAAGAGTGTCAGGAACAGGCGCTGGTGAGGATGCTAAATGGTTAAGAGCACTGGCTGCTTTTCAAGAGGACCAGGGTTCAATTCCTAGCACCCACATAGCAGCTCACAACCATCTATGAATCCAGTTTCAGAAAATCAGACTCTGTCTGCTAGCCTATGAGGGCAGTGCACAAATGTGGTGCATAGACATATATACAGGCAAAAATTCATAAACACCAAAACAAATAAATATTTAAAAACAGAAAAAAGTGACAGGGGTAAAATGAGTAGGTGTGACTGTCCCTCTGAAGTTTTGCCTCCTTTGGCAGATGTATACAGTAGTCAACAAGGAGCATTTCACTACAGGAGGCAAATTGTATTTACTTTAGAAATTACAATTCCTATTTTAAAATTTTGCTTATATTTGACCTGAGTATAACTCAGGAACAAATACTATGAGAGGGCAGTTTTTTCCTTTATTTAATGAAAACTATCAAGTACATTTCAATTGAATTTTCTAAAGGTTACTTGCTAACTCAGTTTGTTTCTTGACACTTTATTACATGCTTCAGTACACAGGATGTTTCCTTAGAAGCTGATTGCCAGTCAGAATCTTAGTACCATATACGAGTTCTGTTTTAATTAAATTAAATTCTATTTACCGTATGTTTGTGTGTGTGTGTGTGTGTGTGTATGTGTGTGTGTGTGTGTGTGTGTGTGTAGGATGGGATACATGTGACAAGACATGCATGTGGAGGTTAGCAGACAGCTTACAGAAGTCATTCTCCTTTTTGGCCTTTACATGGGAACCACAGACCACACTCAGGTTGTCAGACTTGTGTGGCAAGCATCTGTACCCAATGAGTCATTTCGCTGGATTTGCTATGAAGGAAAGTAGAAAAACTACTTTCCACATGCTCAAAACTTTCACTGTTTTCATTTATTTTCTTCTCTTTTCTTTTCTTCTGAAATCGGGTCTTACTCTGTTCCCTGAGTAGACCTGTCCTTTCAATGTAGTGCAGCTCTCTATGTAGGGCAGGATGGCCTCAATCTCCATGGTTCTTAACCTCCTCAATACTGAGATTACAGGCATGAGGTATCATGCCTTGGTAAAGGTGTGTGTGTGTGTGTGAGTGTGTGTGTGTGTGAGTGTGTGTGTGTGTGTGTGTGTGTGTGTGTGTGTGTGTGTGTGTGTGTGGAATTCAAACGAAGGCTGAGGGTCCTGTAGTGCTCTGCCACTGAACTATCATCTTCAGCTCTTTCAATATTTTCTTTCCTCATATTTTTATTTGTGGGAATCTGAATTATCTCATCCATACAAAAGATCTCCATAGGGGGATGTGATATTAGAGTTAATGTCTCATTATCAAAGAATAAATATGTAATAGAAAATCTGATTTTTAGTTTTTAAAATAGTCTATCTTGTGTGAGCGTATTTTAAAAACATTTTGTTCTGTCAGATCTTCTTTCTGAACCTTAGGAAAATATGCCACTAATATGCACTTGAACCCTTCCCATCTGTGTCCATTCTAATAATTAGTCGGTTTAGGAAGAATCCTTCTAGTACTCCATATATTTCCAAATGGAATCCCTTCCTGTGACTAATATTCCTATTCCTACCATTTCTTTCCATCAAAAAGAAAAAAGCAGTTATTCATGGCCAAATTTTTTTCTGTCCACATTGAGATCTAGCATGCAGCTAAGGACACACATTCCCGTGTTATAATGAAGTGAATAGTGTGCCCTTACACTGTGAGAATTGGGATTTTCCAGATGTGCTGAGGGATGCCACCTCAAGCTGTTAACCTTTGTTTATCTTGTTCACACTTCCTAAGTGTTTTTCAATATGGTATGAGTATTGTAGTTGGAAGTCTCCCATATTTCTCTGACTTTAAGGTTAAAATTTACATCACTGTTTATTAAAACTTATGTTAACTTTAAATAATGAGGAATAAATTTTCTGAATATTATAGAATGACAAGAGTAAAATTCAACTCTTACAATAACAACAAAAAACTCAAGTGGAAAAAATTGTGAGACAGTGATTTTTCAAGCCTCTCTCTATCAAGTAAGGAAGGAAAGTGATTCTATACAGAAAGGGAATTAGTTTATTAAATACTGTGATCACCTGTTACCTTCTGAGTTTCTATGCCTTTCTTCAGTATAGAGTAGAATGACCTCAGGACTCCAGAGGGAGCTGAAAATCCAGAGACCAGTTCATTAGAATTCAGACTGTCACCAAGGTAAGAGCCACCCTGTATGAGAACATTGGATTATCTATAGCATTTGCCTGAAAGCTAATTAGCACATATGTGTACAGAAAGCCCCTGAGGCCAAGACAATAAGATAATAAAACATCAGAGAAGATTGGCCTGTGGGCAAACAGCTCACAACTGTGTGTGATCCATTTGGCTAGAGTGGAAAACAAGATCCAGGTGTCAATGTTTACATTTTCTGAACTACAGGGAAGTAATCAAGTGCTGCTCTTGTTCTATCCAAGAAGTCCTAAAAGACACACTCTAAAGGAAACAAACTGATCTCACGTATTTGAGCTGAATCTCAAGAAAAGTTCAATAATATTTACCAGGCTGCAAAATATAAAATAAAATTTAAAAATGACATCAAACAGAAATAAAAATCACAATGTCTGATGTGCAAATATGACAAATTATGCAAATACATTGGACAAGTTCATAAAGTGACTGACCCAGATTGACACAGATGTAAAAATCTGTAGCCATTACAATTGAAACTTATACCATATGCTAAATTTGAGACTCACATGAATGGCAATAAAAACTAGAATATCACAGGAGAAAAAGTACTTCAAAAGGATTGATAATAAATTTAACACCACACTAGACAAGATTATGCAACAGATATAATATCATTAATCACACAATATTAAAACAGAGAGAAAATAACCACCTTTTTTTTAGGGTGTGGACCAGATGGAGTCTTAGCATGGAGAAGGGAAGGAAATACAAGATCCTATCCATAACCCCCAAGCTTTCTCTAATTGCTAATTGCTTGTAAATGAAAATTTAATTTTCTCCAATGGAGCCTCACTGAGTTTATTAACACTCTTTTGGAAAGGCCCCATGCCCAACAATAAATGGCAGACATAAAGTGAACTCAGTGGCAATTCTTTCTAAAAAATAACATTATTTTTTTTTAAAAAAAGGATGCACAAAATGTGGGACTATTTCAAGTTACTTAGCATCTGTATCATTAAACTCACTAAAAATAGTAGTGATCAAATAAGTTTGATAAAGGAAGAGTTTAGATTTGGGTGGGTGGGGAGGTAGGGAGGAACTGGAGGAAGGGAAACCATAATCTGGATATGTTGTATAAGAAACCTCTCCATTTCCAGTTTTAAAAACCTGAAAAAATACGTCAACAATTTAATCAGGTTGGTGAAAGTGATAGCCTGACAAGCTCAGGAAACCTTATAGCTAAGATGTACTAAGAAATTTTTATGTTAAACCATCATAATCAAATTTCTCTAAAGCAATGATAGAATGGAAAACCACTTTGAATCTTTGTGGAAGCCCACCAAGTCAGTAATACTGAGAGATGTGCAGCATTCCATTCTGACGTTAGGAAATAAACCAACGGACTAATTTTCTACACTAAAATAATCTGAAAAGGGGAGAGAAAATTTTGTACAAAGTAAGAAAAAAGAACAATAAAGTTTAAAAGAGGATTCACTAGAACCACTGTCAGAGAAAGAGTAGAAACTAAACCCTTTGAGATGATTAACCATAGTTATCAATTTCAAGCAGGATAGATCAAGAAGGAAATAAAAAGGATACTTTTCCAATGTCAAGAAGTAAATATTATGAACCAATTTATTCATAGGAATTCAACTACTTAGTTGAATTGGACACATTCCTTGAAGCCAGCAATTACTTAAGTACAGTGAAAAAGAAATCTATCCTGTGAACAGTCCTGTTTGCATAAAGTTATTGAAGTTAAATTTGAATTATGTTTACACAAAGAAATTTCAAGACTGAGATGGGCTCAGCATTGGCCAAAGAAATAAAATGAATTATGCACATGAATAGTCTTCCAGAACATTGAAAAAAAGAATACTTTCTTTTTATTTAGTCTATTATGAATAATTAGACAAAACCAACACTGCACAAGCATAAAATAAAGGCTGATGACAATGAAGGAGGGGATGAATAAGAACAAAGTATAATGATACATATGAAAATGTTATAATGAAATCACGTACTTTAGATCCTGACTTTAAAAGAAAAAAAATATTAAAGGACATCACACATAATCAATGGAAATGCAAAACTAAATGATGTACACAAATTTTATTAAAGCAGATCAAGCAATTTATAAAAAGATGATAGATGGTGACAATGTGGAGTCTGTTTCAGGAATGTATGGTTGAGTATGAGACAAATCAATACCACATTAACAAACTAAAAATGACCAACCCATTAGGTCATTTTGGCTTACATAGATGAATAACTTAACAAAATCTAGCACTTACTCATGATAATTTTTTTAAAGTCTAAAGGAGCAGGAATACAAGAAAGGTTTATGACACTGAGAAATGGCAACATAAAATATCTCAACTGTCATCACACCTAATAAAAAACTGATGACACAATATGTGGGGCTCCCATTTTCATTCTCTCAGCAGCATTAATTTTTCAGGGTTCTACAGAAAAAAACCCAGCATCTGTGAGCACTTTCTGACTCAGGTAGGATGTGGTGAAATACTGCCAGAGCCCAAGATTTAGGAAAGCCATTTTGAGAAGGCACACTCTCTAAAAACAGCCCTGACTCTAAACCCCCAGATGACTTCAACCCCCTAAAGAAGTGACTATAGCCAAATTTGGCCATATTTCTACTGTCATAACCATCCATCCACAAATGGACCTAGGAAAAGGACAATGACTTTCATATCTGGTCACAAGCATCTTAAATTCAGTCCCAGCTGTGAACTCTAAAATGGTCTGTAACTCAGATTTGTGGTGGATTTCCAGGAGTCATTTACTTAAGTTAACAGATCTTGAAGTAGCTTTCTACCTGCAAGTCCCTGGCTCAACAGGCAGAACATCTGACCTTTGTTCTACAGCAGACCTTGACATACTTCTGCAACTGAGCTCTGATTTCTTGGTGGCAGGGTTAGGATAGTTCTAGTTGTTCACAGATGGAGATCCTTGCTGCCCTTTGCCCCTGTAGATTGAGGCAAGCAGCAACTCTGACTGAATGTAAGCACCGTTGATCTGCATCCTAGGACAGTGGTCTGTGTCTAGTGAACTGAACAAAGAAGCTCACCCTGGCTTCAAATTCATACTTCCCCTGCCTCTCCCTCTGTAACAGACCACCATGCTCAAATTCACTCTCACTTCTGTTCAACATTGTACCAGAAGTCCTTGGCAGTGTAGCTAGGCAAGAAAAAAAAATAAGCATCCAATTAAAAAAAAGTTTGTTCACAGATGCCTTAGCTGTTTGTAGAGAAAATTCAGTGGAACTTGCAAATGAAAATATGGTGAGAATGAATTCTTACATTTAGAAAGTTTGCAGGCTACCTTGTAAACCTGCATGTCAAAGTTAATTATTTGGAAATGTGGTATTTTAATAAATTGTTAATTGTTTCTATATCCCACGTTTTATAATAAAAATACCTCATAACAGGCCACAGTTATATTTAAAATTTGAAACTATAAAACTTCCACAAGACAAAGCCAAAGAGAGAAGTTTTGAGACTTTGGGTTAAGGTAAAAAAATTAGGTACATATCCAAAGGCATAATCTGTAAAGAAATAAACTGACAAGTTGGGCTATGTTAAAAAAAAATCTCATCCTACAACTACTTCTAAGAAAATGAAAACACAAGCTGCAGTTTAGGAGAAAAATTTTACAAACCATATATCTTACAGAAGACCTGTATCCAGAATATCATAGTAAAACTCAGTAAGGAGGATACAAGCTACTCACATTTAAAAAAGACACGCCACCGATTCATTTATATATGTCTGTTATTCTTTTGTTTAAAAAGAAGAAAAGAGAGAAATGCTGAGACATGACACATAAGACTATAAGTTTATTATAAGGCCCGGCAGAATGGGGAGACTAAGAAGAGTAAAGGAACAGGGTAATGGCTGACCGCCATGGCCGGTCGCCATAGAGAGAGTGCATAGGTGAGAGAGAGTAGAGAGGAAGCTGAGAGGAAACAGAGCGGGGAAACAGAGAGAGAGAACGGAGAGCGTAAATGGGCAGGGATCTGTCGCTTAAAGGGGTCCTCTGCACCTGCGTGCAGACTTAGTTCCCATGGAACCTTGGGCTGACCAGGGTACTGCCTGTTCCACCAGGTAACAGGGACAGGCCAGCATAATGCCTGAACCTTTCATTCCTACCTCTATTTATTATTTTAAAAAGGTGGGGTGTTTAGACATGGCAGGTTAAGGAATAAGGGCGTTGAAATCTCAAGACTGCTTCCTGCTGACGTGGGGGGCGTTGACCATCTTTGGGGGACCCGAGAAGGTTGGGGTGCTGCCAAGTCCTGGGGTAGCTGGTTGTTTCATTGCAGTCCAGGCTGTATGGAACTCCCTGGTGTCTCTTAGACCTGGCAAGATGTTGACAGAGCAGAGAACAAGGTTAAGTTTAGAAAAAAAATTTTTCTTAGGTCCTGTCACTTGAAGGGAAGGGAGTCCTGGGACCAGGGAAAGATTGAATAACTGGAGTCAATCTGACCTGTTTGTTTGGATCCAATTCAGCTCCCTGGAACTTACAAGAGTCCTTAGAGTTTGTGGAAACATAAGTATTAGACACATTAGCAGCATATTTACGTTAGAAGCAACTTGGTTAAAAGATTACCATTTTAAAACAGATATTTTTTTAGGACAATGAAAAGCATCTTAATCTTGACTTTGTAGTTATGATCCTATAGTGGTATTGATGAACTTTATTATGAACAGTAGCATGAGAAATAGAGAAATCCAGAACATATTTTATTCTTTTTAATGTCTCAATTCATTTTATCATCATTTAAGCCTTTTTATCCTCAGGCCTTTGTAAATACATTCTCAGACCTTCATACATCTTACACTTTCCTATCTTCACATAGATAAACCCTAAAATACATGTTCCTGGAATCTGTTTTGCTTTAAGCTGGCAAGACTACCAGTCATCAAAAGCATCAGAGTTCTTGAGAAGGATAAGATTTTACTTGAATCAATGATTAAAGAATAACAGAGACTTGCCAGCAGGCTGCATGGACAGCCATCCCCAAGGTCCTCCATCCATAGTAGTGGGCTGCAGGACACCTGCCTTCTTGCTGATAACTTGTGACCTGTGGATTACAGACTTTGGGAAGACTCGCCTACTGTTGGCCCAAGCAACACCGGGGAAGTCGATTCCTTTGTCCTCTTGTCCAAGGTCAGGAATACTTTGTAGTAGTTGAGGTGAAGGGCAGGGTTGCTCAGTGACTAGCTTTGTCACTGACTTGAGATGAAGCTTGTTCAGTGCCCATCAGTCTTCTCGGAGGAAATGGGGTGGGGTCAGCAGCTGGCCTATCTGTCTGTAATAAAAAGCTTTTTAACAAAGAATAACAATGTCCAAAGGGCCAATGTAGAGAATTCATTGAAGATGGCATTGTCATGGAAAATTACACATATAGGTATAATATGTAATTATCAAATTCAGAAAAATCAAGCTCTTCATCCACTTTGGAATATTTGTCATCATAAAGCTCTGTGCTTGGTTTTATAGAAATGTATCTGCTTTTCATTTTTTAAAACTTAAAAGAAATCCTAAAATTATACCAAATTGATTTAGTATGTACATGCAATATCAATATTGGTCTTATTAAAAAATAAGACAGATCACCAAAGAATCTGCACAGTTGGCCAATAACCTGAAGTGTAGCTGGCATCAGTCACTAGGAAAGTACAGTTTAAAACCACAGTAAGATTACACATTGCATCTGTTAAAATAGCTAAAGTTAAAATTCTGTTCATACTGAATTTTCCAGAAGATACAAAGAATTCCCATACACTACTAACTGGAATGTAAAAAATTACAACTTTAGAAAACATTTTGGCAGGTTTTGGAAGAAAAACATGTCTATCTTGTAATTGAGTAACTCCACTCCCAAATGTTTACCCCAAAGAAACAAATGACTATTTCCTTGCAATATAGCTTACATGACCATTCAAAGAGGATTCACTACAAATTTCCATAAGCTCTAAATTAACAATTTGTCAATCAATGGTAAAGTAATAATCTGTAGTATATTAATACAATAAAAATAAACATGATAGCAATAAAAACAAATGATCTATGGATAGTTATAATATGGCTAAATTTCAAACAACTAAGCTGAAAGAAAAACTCCAGACACAAATAAGACTACACTGTTCTATATCATTTATACAAAACCTACACAACTGAAAAGAATTTGAAAACCAAGAAGCAGATTGCCACTAAAGAGAAGAAGTTTAAGAGTGGGAGAAAGGAGTACAAAACCAAAAGGGAAATCTTCTAAAGGTAATGATTATGTGACTCTCCTGATTATTGTGGTTGCTTGTGCAGGTGTTTTTAATAGATAAATGTAAAAATATGTAATTGCACTGTCTTCAGTTTATACTATGTTGCTTATATCTCAGTAAAACCACTGAAATTTAAATATTGGGATTGTGGATATGACTAACTTGAGAGAGGCTTTGGGTTCTATCTCCAGCACTGCCAAAAAATGTCAAATGAACATAATGACAATATGAACATAGAAGTATTAGTGAAAGGCATTGAAAGTATATTTAATAAGATCATAACATTTTTCCAAATCTTGGGAAGGAGTTAGACTTTTAGACACAAGAATCATGGATAATGCCAAACAGGCCTGACCAGAAGTAAATCTCCTGATACCATGACAGTTGAGACAACGTGCTTGAAAGCTAAAGACTATCAAAGGCTGTAAGAGAAAAGTACCAAATCACATACAAAAACACAGCAATCACAATAGCAACAGAGCCAACAGAAATTTGAAATCTAGGAAGGCATTGCATAATAAAATATATTTCATACTCTGACCCCACATATATGCCTTGTCACATGTACCCTATGTGTGTGTCTCTCTCAATCTCTCTCTCTCTCTCTCTCTCTCTCTCTCTCTCTCTCTCTCTCTCTCTCTCTCACACACACACACACACACACACACACACAGACACACACACACACACACAAAATAAATTAGTTTAAAAACCAGAGAGATCCCAAATAATTAACTTGATTTATGTCAAAGTCTTGGAAAACCACAAACAAATCAAAGGGAAAATAAGTAAAGAGTGATAATAGAGATCAGGGCAAAAACTAATGAATTGGAAACAAGAGCAACACTACAAAAAATAATGAATCAAAAAGGTGATTCTTGGGAAAGATAAACAGGATTTAAAAAATGTTCAGGCAGCTAACTAAAAGAGATAGAAGGTGCAATTTTTAAAGGTGACAAGAAAAGTCGGAATTTATTAGAGACAGCAATGGAATTTGGAGGATTTTTAGGATATATTTTGAAGATTTATATTCCCTTAGTTGAAAAGTCTAAAAGAAAGACCAAATCATATACAATTATATACATATATATATATATATATATATATGTGTGTGTGTGTGTGTGTGTGTGTGTGTGTATGTATGTGTATATACATATTAAATTAAAACCAAAGAATATATGAAGAATGTAAACAAATCTATGACAAACATTGATGCCAAAATGTTAATAAAGACTTCTGCCCAAAATAACCCAGGCACAGATGAAGTCATTATTTAATTCTACCAGTCATTTAAAGAAGAAACGGTGATGTTTTCCAAGCAATTTCAATAAAATAGAAAGGGAAATAAGCTACCCAATTCATGCTATAGCACTACTATCACCCTGATATCCAAAACAGATAAGGAGACAATAAAAAAAGAAAATCTCCCTGGTGAGCAAGGACAAATATATTTAAAAACAAACTATCTTCAGTAAGACATTAAAATGGTGTTATGTTCCTATAAATAGGAGTTTTTAAAGACTCTAGCATGAAGCTCTTGGAACTGGTAAGCATGTTGAACAAATAGCCAGATTAAAATAATCAACATAAAAATCTGTACATTTCCTACATACCAATAATAAGCACATTGAAAAATAAATCAGGAAAACAATACTCTGAGGGGTCTCTGCAGGTATGAGGCAGGGAAGCAAACTTCAAAGAGGTGAGAATGAAAACTCGGTTCAGACTGACATCATCAACCTGTATCAAGGCTTCTAAAGAGTCTGAGGTCAGGCGGTTTATTCCTAACAAATTTCAAACCAGTATGCCCTGAAAACATGTTTTCCTGCTTTAACACAATCCCCAGTGCACAAGGAAGCATAATTACATCAAAACTCAACTTAGAGTATATGCCATTTCTTCCAGGATATAGGTTATAGAGATAGGCCACCTGTACCAATTTAAGGGCCTAAGGGAGGATCTGGCTTCGTCTCAGTCATACAGATAGCATAGAGGCCATTTTGTCTATTAGCCACCACTGGTCCTGGTTGTAGGATCTTGGAGGAGCCTTTGGATGTACGGATAATGTCAGAGTCTTTTAGCCTATTAAGAATCTCCAGGCCTGGTTGTGAGAGCTTGGGGAGGCCCTGTCTGTAAGGGCAATTTAAATTACTAGCCACCTCTGAGACAAGCTGTAGGAGCTTGATATGGCCTTGCCCAACAGATAACACAGATCCCCAGGCTGTTAATCACTTGCAATTCTCAGCTTTCTAGATTGAAAAACAGTTTTTTTTTTTTTTTAAAGACAGGTTTCCCATTCGAAAGACAATTGTGAATGCTTAACATTTCTGATTTCTCTGGAGATCTGTAGTTGCAAGGACCTTTGCTCTGTGCTCCCCAAAATATCCTGAAAAGCACTTAAAAATATCTAGGTGTGTGGATAGATGGCTCAGTGGTTAAGAGGAGTGACTTCTCTTGCTGAGGACCAGAGTTTGGTTCCCAGATCCCACATGTTGGCTCTCAGTAATCTGTAACTTCAGTTCCAATGGGTGTAATATCTACTTCTGGCCTTCATGGGTACCAGGAATGCATATACGTGTGTGTGTGTGTGTGTGTGTGTGTGTGTGTGTGTGTGTGTGTGTGTGTGTACTTAGGAAGAAATCAAACCTCTTATGTAAAAAGATCACTGCTATGACAATGTTAAAATTCCAAAGAAAGAATTGAAGAAGAAGAAAACAGGACTTGCATGCTTCTGATCAACACAATTAGTATCATGAAAATGGACACGTTAGTAGAAGCAATCTACAGAACACACACAATACCATTCAACATTTCAATGGCATTTTTTTCCAGGAATAGAAATTACATTCCTAAAATTCAATTGGAAATACTCAAGTCATGATAGCCAAAGCAATCCTGAACAAAAAAGAACACTGCTGCAAGTATAAGCATAACAAACATAGCATAGTACTCACATGAAAACAGACAGGAGACCCATGAAATAGAAGACACAGTCATAAACTCCGACGGTTATTGTCACTTTAAAAATATGCTAAAAATGAACTATAGAAATGATCCCTGAAAATAGAGGAAACAAAATGGCTGAAAGACACATAAGAAAGTGTTCAACATCCTTAGCCATCAGGGAAATGCAAATCAAAACAACACTGAGATACCATCTTACTCCTGTCAGAATGGCTAAAATCAAAAACACCAATGACAGTTTATGCTGGAGAGGTTGTGGAGAAAGGGGAACACTCCTCCACTTCTGGTGGGAGTGCCAAATCGTACAGCCACTTCGGAAATCTGTATGGTGTTTCCTCAGGTAAACGGGAATCAGTCTACCACAAGATCCAGCAATTCCACTCTTAGGCATATACGCAAAAGAAGCACATCCCTACAACAAGGACATATGTTCAACTATGTTCATAGCAGCATTATTTGTAATAGCCAGAACCTGGAAACAACCTAGATGCCCCTCAGCTGAAGAATGGATAGAGAAAATGTGGCACATTTACACAATGGAGTACTACTCAGTGGGAAAAAGGCAATGGAATCTTGCAATTTGTAGGCAAATGGATGGAACTAGAAGAAACCATTCTGAGCGAGGTAACCAAGTCACAAAAAGACAGGCATTGTATGTACTCACTCATATGTGGATTTTAGACATAAATAAAGGATTGCCAGCCTGCAGCCCAGGCTGCCAGAGAGGCTGGTAAACAAGGAGAACCCTAAGAGAGACATACTTGCTACCCTGGAGAAGGGGACAAGATCTCCTGAGAAAATTGGGAGCATGGGGTATGGGGGAGGGAACTAGGAGAATAAGAATGGGAGAAGAGGAGGGGTGAGGAGGACATGATGGGAGAGGGAGGTTGAGTTGGGGGAAGAACGGAAGAAAAAGATAAGAGATAATATAATAGAGGGAGACATTATAATTTTAAAGAGAAATCAGGCACTAGGGAAATGTCTGGAGAGCTACAAAGATGACACCAACTAATAATCTAAGTAACAGAGGAGAGGCTACCTTAAATGCCCTCCCCTGATAATGAGATGGATGACTAACTTATATGCCATCCTAGAGTCTTCATCCAGCAGCTGGTGGAAGCAGAAGTAGACACCCACAGCTAAACCTTGAACTTAACTGGAATCCAGGTGTAGAGAAGGAGGACTGATGAGCAAAGGGATCCAGACCAGGCTGGTGAAACCCACAGAAACAGCTGACCTGAACAAGGGAAAACTCTTGGTCCCCAGACTGGGAAACCAGCATGTTACTGATCTAGACCCCCTGAATGTGGGTGTCAGTGAGGAGACCTCAGAAATCTATGGAGCCCCTTGTAGTAGATCAGTACTTATCCCTAGCATAGGAATGAACTTTGGGAGCCCATTCCACATAGAATGATACTCCCTGAGCCTAGACACAAGGCCTAGTCCCTATCCCAAAGGATATGACAGACTCCGAGGGCCCCCTGTGGAAGGCCTCACCTTCCCTTGGGAGCAGAACGGGTATGGGATAGGTAGGGTGTTAGTTGGGGGAGTAGGAGATGAGGAGAGGGAGAGGGAACTAAGATTGGCATGCAAAATAATCTTCTTTCTAATTAAAAGAAAAAACAAGAAGAAAAGAAAGGTGACCATACAATATGGCTATATCATTCTCTTTAAGAAAGGCCACTTTTCAAAGAAAAAGGCATTTCAATACATTCAGAAGAATGTCATTATCTTTCACCATAGTCCCTCACTTAGCCTTTTAGTCACACTAAAGGGAAATGAGAACTTTATAAAAAGGAAACACTAATTTAGATCAGAGGCCAAAGGCATAACTCCACAGAAGAACTGCTATTGAAGTGGAGTATTATAAAGGCTGTATTTATTGTTTTACACCTTGGAATACCAATAAGCCTGCAGTATGCTGCAGTTTGAAAGAGTAGGCTACAGCTAAAGCAGTCACAGTGTAAGATTACTGAAGAGACACACACAGGAATCTCAAACCCAAGGAAACAAAAACCAAAGGCAATTGAGGAACTAATCACTTATAAACAAAACATTAAGCCCAATCCATTTCTAGACACATTAGCATAAATTATCACACTAAAGGCTCAATGCATCATGTTTAATGTTCACACGCAGTAACAACAACAAAATACAGAGCTTTCTAAAAAAAAGGAAATATATATATTGAAGAAACATATTAAGCAAGATACTCAGAATCAGGTACAACACAGAGCTTGCAATTATTAGAGAATTTAAAATAACAGTGTTAATGTTAGGAGGCATTAATGGAAAATGTAGAGAGCAGTAAAGAGATGGCGAGAGAGAGAGAGAGAGAGAGAGAGAGAGAGAGAGAGAGAGAGAGAGAGATTTCTAAGGAAAAATTTACATGAAAGGTAGAAATCAAATCACTATTGTAGAAGTTACTCTGCTCCTCTCAGCTTGGCCTAATGTTTGCCTGTTGGTGTCTCCATCTATTTTATCAGTTACTAAAGGAAGGCTCTCTGATGACAATCAGGGTAATCACCAATCTGATCACAGGAGATGACCAGTTCAGGCTACCTATCCACTATTGCTAGGAGTCTTAGCTGGGGTTATTCTTGTAGATTATTGAGTATTTCCCTTCCATATGGCTTCTACCTGACCATTTATGGTTATGCTATAGGAAATATAAAATTTTATTGTATTTCAGGCAATCCAAAATAAGATGGAGAGACCAACAGGTAAACATTAGGCCAAGCTGGGGGAATCCTGCTGAAGACAATGAGGAAGGAACGTAGGATCAAGAGGGGTCAAGGACATCACAAGAAAACCCACAGAAACAACTAACCTGGCTCATAGGAACTTACATAGTCTGAACCAGCAAACAGGAAGCCTGCATGAGACCATCCTAGGCCCTCTACAGATATGTGATAGTTGTGAGTAGCTTGGTCAATTTGTGAGACTCCTGGCAATGGGAACAGGGCTATCCTTAATGCTTTGGCTGGCTCTTGGGAATCTACGACCCATGATGGATGGCCTTGCCCAGTCTGAATACAAGGGGAGGTGCTTAGTCTTACTGCAACTTGATATGCATGATATGCATGCTTTGCAGATATTCATGGGAGGCTTGACCCTTTCTGAAAAGAAAAAAAAAGCAGAGTAAGAGTGGATTGAGGGATGGGGGCAGAAGGGGGTTGAGAGGAAGGAATGAGAGGAGAGGAAGGAAAAACTGTGGTCAGGATGTAAAACAAACAAATAAAACACAAGAGGTCTTGAGGGTTCACTCAGTGGTTAAAGTACTGGCTGCTCTTTCAGGGGACCTGGGATCAGTTTTCAGCATTCAAATGATGGCTCATAACATCTGTGACTCCGGTTCCTGGAGACCTGTCACCCTCTTCTGAACTCCAAAGGTACCATGCATGCAGTCAAAACATGCATACACATAAAAAATAGAGAACATGCAACGACCACAGTGAAAGATAAATACCATAGACCATATACCAAATAGAGAAATATGTACCATGCTAGCAGTAATTAAGAGGATGCTTGAGTAAATATGTTAATATCAGATACATTAGGATAGTCAAAAATGCTACTAACAAAGAAGGATGCTACACAATCATAAGAGGATGAATTTATTAAAAATGCCTCTAGCAGGAAGCAGTCTCCTGTGCCAATTTGTTCAAGGGTAACTCCCACTTTCTCTTCGAGAAGATTCAGTGTGGCTGGATTTATGGTGAGATCTTTGATCCATTTTCACTTAAGTTTTGTGCATGGTGACAGGTATGAATCTATCTGCAATCTTCTGCATGTCCAAATCCAATTGTGCAGCACCATTTGTTGAAGACGCTATCTTTTTTCCATTGTGTAGATTTAGCAACTTTGCCAAAAATAAGGTGTTCATAGGTGTGTGGGTTAATATCAGGGTTTTCAATTGATTCCATTGGTGTATCTGTCTATTTTGGTGCCAATACCAAGCTGTTTTCAGAACTAAAGCTCTATAATAGAGCTTGAAGTCAGGGATGGTGATGCCTCCAGAAGACCCTTTATTGTAAAGATTTGTTTTAGCTATCCTGGGTTTTTTATTTTTCCATATAAAGTTGAGTATTGTTCTTTAAGGTCTGTGAAGAACTGTGATGGGATTTTTATGGGGATTGTACTGAATCTGTAGATTACTTTTGGCAAGATTGCCATTTTTACTATGTTGATTCTACCTATCCAAGAGGATGGGAGATCTTTCCATTTTTTTGATATCTTCTTTAATTTCTTTCTTTAAAGTCTCAAAGTTCTTACTGTACAGATCTTTCACTTTTTGGCTAGTGTTACATCAAGATATTTTATGTTGCTTGTGGATATTGTGAAAGGTGATGTTTCCCTGATTTCTTTCTCATTGGATTTATCATCTGTATATAGTAGGGCTACTGATTTTTTGAGTTAATTTTGTATCCTGCTTCCTTGCTGAAGGAGTTTATCAGTTGTAGGAGTTCCCTGATAGAGTTTTCGGGTCACTAATGTAGACTATCATATCATCTGCAAAGGTTTGCAATTAATAAATGGGACCTCCTGAAACTGAGAAGTTTCTCCAAGGCAAAGGACACAGTCAGTAAGACAAAACGACTGCCCACTGAATGGGAAAAGATCTTCACCAACCCCACATCTGACAGAGGGCTGATTTCCAACATATACAAGGATCTCAAGAAGCTAGCCACCAAAACACCAAACAATGAAATTAAAAAGTGGGATGCAGAACTAAATAGAGAATTCTCAACAGAGGAATCTGAAATGGCTGAAAGACACTTAAGAAAGTGCTCAAAATCCTTGGCCATCAGAGAAATGCAACTCAAAACAACTCTGAGATACCACCTCACACCTGTCAGAATGGCTAAAATCAAAACTACCAATGACAATCTATGCTGGAGAAGATGTGGAGAAAAAGGAACACTCCTCCATTGCTGGTGGGAATGCGAACTTGTAAGACCACTCTGGAAATCAGTATGGTGGTTGCTCAGAAAAATGGGAATCAGTCTACCTCAAGATCCAGCCATTCCTCTCTTGGGTATATATCCAAATAATGCACATTCTTACAACAAGGACGTATGTTCAACCATGTTCATAGCAGCATTGTTTGTAATAGCCAGAACCTGGAAACAACCTAGATGCCCCTCAACTGAAGAATGGATAGAGAAAATGTGGTACATTTATACAATGGAGTACTTCTCAGCAAAAATAAGCAATGGAATCTTGAAATTCGCAGGCAAATGGATAGAACTAGAAGAAACCATCCTGAGTGAGGTAACCCAGTCACAAAAGTCAAACATGGTATGTACCCACTCATATGTGAATTTTAGACACAGATCAAAGGATTACCAGCCTATAATCCTCTTCACCAAAGAAACTAGGAAACATGAAGGACTCTAAGGGATAAATGAATGGACCCCAGGAATGGGAAATGGCATGAACTCCCGAGCTAATTGAGAGCATGAGGGTAGGGGTGAGGGGCTGCCACAATGAGAGCAGGAGAAGAGGAGTGGAGGAGAGCAAATGGAGGAGTAGGAATATTGAGTTGGGGGAAGAATAGAGGAGAGAGAGCATGATGAGAGATACCATATCAAAGGGAGCCACTATAGGTCCAAGGAGAGTTCTGGCACTAGGGAGATTTCCAGAGACCTACAAGGATGACACCATCTGACAATCCAGGCAATGGTGGAGAGGATAACATAATCGCCCTTCCCCTAGAATGAGATTGACGACTACTCTCTATGTTATCCTAGAGCCCTCATTCAGTGGCTGATGGAAGCAGAGACAGACATCCACAGATATAGACTGAACTGAACTCTGGACCTTAGTTAAAGAGAGGGAGGAATGAAGATCGAAGGAGTCAGTACCAGGTTGGAGAAACCCACAAATCAGACGGCCTGAACAAGGGGGAGCACATCGACCCCAGATGCTGTCTGGGAGGCCAGTACAGGACTGATCCAGACCCCTGAACATGGATGTCAATAAGGAGGCCTCTGCACTCCAGGGAGCCGCTGGTAGTGGATTAGTATTTTTCCCTGGTGTAACAAGGGACTTTGAGAGCCCATCCCACGTGAAGGGATACACTCTTTCCCTGGACACATGGGGAAGGGCCCAGGCTCAGCCCAGGAAGATTTGGTGGACTTTGGGCAGCCTCTGTTGTGGGCCCTACCCTGCCTGGGGAGTGGAGGGTAGAAGGGGTGGGGGGTAGGTCGGGGTGGGGGAGGAGGGATGGGGTGAGGGCAGGGAGAGGGAGAAGGAATTGACATGTGAAACAAGCTTGTTCCTAACTTGAACTAATAAAAATAAACATTTACCTGAAAAAATGCCTCTAGCATTGTTAGTGTTTATACACACAAATACAATGAGCTAAAAATGATTAAACTAAAAGGAAAAGTAACAAAATTCAGCATTAGCATGGAGACATTAGTAATTTCACATTGACAGATAAAACAGAAAACATTCATACACCTAAAATATTTTTAAAAGAAACAGAGGGATATATTTTAAGCTGAACAGAAACACAGGAAAAGACAAAAATGGACACAATTCAATTAAATCAAATAAGAGAAATTTTAATTTAATGAAGATTGAAGAAATGAAGGCAGTTCATTATAAATATAAGCAAAAAATCAATGAACTTCTAGCCAGTCTAGAAAGAAGATGTAAATTTCTGATACACAGAATGAAAGAGTGGCAAGGCGTGGTGGCTCACCCTTGCACCCTTGCAACTTGAAAGGTTGAGGCAAGAGGATTAGTATCACAGGCAATATAAGTTTTGATGATTTTTTTTTTTTGCTTTTTCGAGACAGGGTTTCTGTGTGTAGCTTTGGAGCCTATCCTGGCACTTGCTCTGGAGACCATGCTGACCTGAAACTCACAGCAATCTGCCTGCCTCTGCCTCCCGAGTGCTGGATTAAATGCGTGTGCCACCAACACCCGGTCAGTTTTGATGATTTTTTTAATGATAATATACTCAAAGCTACATTATAAAAGAAACAATTCATTAGATAGACCCTATCAAAATGTAAACTATTTGTTCTGCAAAAGAATGAAATTCAAGGCACATCCATGAACAAATTTTTACAAATAAGTTCTTATAAAGCACTTTCATTCAAAATATATAAAGAACCGTGCAAGGTCAATGATCAGCAAACAATTCTACCAAATAACAACCAAAAACTATTAGTAGAACACATACATTTCCTGTACAGAGTATTCTAAATCCTTTGTATAAATACTCTCCCTTTAGTATTCCTAAGAATTCAATCAATTCCCACTCACAAAATGTTCAAAGTATGGCATGATGATGAGAAGTACAGTAAAGGCAGTGATGTACACAATATACAGTGAAGTCAGAAAGTAGAGTGTCTTGGTAGCTGCTATTTAGGTGGCCTAGGAAGAATAAAACCACCCATTGATAGTTGATCAAAAGGCTGCAGTAAAATATTAAATTTCATTAGTGACCTCTCAGATCTTGATTGCTTGAATGCAACACTGTGAGGCAGCTTGGATTTTTTATTAGAGTACCGCGTATGCAAGCAATATTTAAGGAATATGTAAATATGTAACCTTTAAAAACAAAAACGACAGATAAAAAGGCTAAGTTGAATAAGAAAACTGGCAGCAGATTGGACAAAGAACTTACTGTCATCATTTAAGAAGCCAAAGTTATTGAGTGACTAATTGAAAAGAGCCCAATAGGCAGGAAACTGATCCAATAGCTAACAGCAAAGCAACTCTGTTTCCAGGCCAGGGAACTCTTAGCTCTTTCCACTCCAACACCTGCAAATTTATGACAATCATCCACCCTGCAAGATCATGGGTGTTTTTAAAGGGATTTTCTTAGCATTGAACTACTATCTATAGGAAAATCCCATCTTCATTATAGCAGGAGGAGAAATTTCCCACGTCTATAGCAAACATCTTTCCCACACTTGTCTGCCTGCATTCAGCTCCACCACATTCGAGTTCCAGTCTCTGTGCCTGTTAGAAGAGGTCTGGACTCTATGGGGAATTTTACATAGATTATCTTGTCTTCTGTTTTTCAAAAAGGGCTGACTTTACTTCTTTTACAATTTAGATAACCCTTTTCTTTATCTGTTTATTTATATATATTTATTTTGAGGCATGACCTTGCTGAGTAGATCAGACTGGCCTTGAACTCCTAATTATTTTTTGCTAGTCATCCCAATATTCAGTGGTCTAGAAATTATGAGAGTATGTATCCTTGTTGTGTACTGGTTCTCAGTGGAAAAACTTTCAGTCCCCTCCTCCCACTGATTATGCTGTAAGTTGTGAAACTGCTATAGATGGTACATTTGTGTGGGGGCAATTTGGTTTTATAACTCACTTGTGACTT
Organism: Cricetulus griseus; assembly: GCF_003668045.3. NCBI lineage: Eukaryota > Metazoa > Chordata > Mammalia > Rodentia > Cricetidae > Cricetulus > Cricetulus griseus. The sequence continues at coordinate 31,987,396 of NC_048604.1, read as the reverse complement.
TTATACATGGCAAATATGTTTTCTGCATCTAATGAATAGATAAAGTGAATTTCAATTTTCATGTCCTTTTTTATTGTTTTAAATTCTGTACATGTGTGCACAAACGTACATGTGAGTATGGATGCCTCTAGAAACCAGAAGTGTCTGATCTCTTGGAACTAGAGTCACTAGGTTGTAATCCATCCCATGTTGGTGCTAAGAACCAAATTCAGGCCTCTGCAAGATGAGTGCACATTCTGAACCTCTGAGCTGTCTCTCCAGGAATAGCTTTCATTTTCTTAGTGTGATATTTCACGTTGATTACCTTATATTAAAGAAAGATTGTCCTTCATAAACAAGTCCCTATAATATTTTCGTGTGCTGTTGAAGCTGGTTTGCTGGCACTTTGGTGAAGAGATTTTGCATTCACATTTATCAGTCTGCAGTTTCCTTTTCCTGTAATATCTTTATCTGCCTTTGATATCAGGGTGGTTCTGGTACCACAAAAGAGGCTTCCAATCAGGCCAGCTTGAATCATCTGAATCATGTATCTTAAGAGTGTGGTGTCTTCTGCTCTAGGGACCATCCTCAACCCCTGAGAGACAACCAATGGGTACATGGATATGGTATATATTGTTTAAAGAGTTGTTTAGACTATAATGACTAATCATTCAAAAGGAGTTTTCTCATCCCTGGTACTGGGGTTTATGTCAGTCTATTAGCTTTGTGGGGAGCATTGTGATCCCAAGTGGTTTAACTAACTTTAATACACACACACACACACACACACACACACACACACACACACACACACACACACGTGCATGCATGCACGCGCACATGAAGACAAATGAGTGTGCTCACGAATTTCCGATTTGAATTTTTTGTTATTTATTTCCTTCAGCTAACTCTGAGTTTACTTTTTTTTTTTTTTTACTAGTTCTCTGGGTATAAAGTTAGGTTGTTTAATTGATTTTCTTTTACTTAGTGTAAACATTTATTATTCTATATTTCTTCATGATGTTGGTATATTGTGCTTTCATTTTTTGTTTTTGTCAAGGTAATTTATGTTCCATTTTATTCCCCTTTTGAACCCAGGGGTTGTTTAAAAGTATATGATTTACAAAATCAACAGCCTTTGAAGAGGATTCAGGAAAAAGGCAGCTTCTACATCATTTATAAGAATGTTAGTTCCATCATTATGGATGATCTTCAAACGAAAATCCCAAAACTCGATATAAAGGAACAACCAAATGTTCTAACTGTACCATTACTCTTTCAAAGCCAGCCTATGAGAAAGATTGAAAGGAGATACTTGCTATTACATTCTTCTCTCCACACTTCCACAATGATCACAGAGCCTTGAGGGGAAGGGATATGTTTAGATGTCCCATTTAGTGTCCCACAGTTTCTTACTCTTTCTTCTTTGAAGTTATGAGCCTCTGTATTAATAGCTATCTACAGAAAAAAAACTTCTGTGATGACGGCCACCATAGCTAAGGAGCTATTTGCAGTTTGTGGCAGCTGGGAGGGTTGAGTAAGTTTTCTTAAGGGATAAAAGCCCCACTGATAGGATGCTCATCTTCCACTTAATGACCCCATAATCATGCACACACTGAGAGCATTAAATAGCCTCAGTGGCTCTAAAAATAAGAGTACATTGGGTGTGGAAAGGTGGCTCCGTCACTAATATGACATACTCATCTTCCAGGGGATTCAGGTTCAGTTCCCAGCACTCATAACAGGTGGGTCATAACTGCCTGCTACAACATCCCCAGGGGCTCGTATACACTCCTCTGGTCTTCACACAGGGACATAGGAGTGGTGTTGGTAGGGATACATAAAGTCATGTTGCTAGATATGTGAACCACTTACTTCCAGGGACAAGCTGAATGTGTGGTCTTACTGTTAGAATAAGATGGAAAAGAAAGGCATCTGAAGTGCCTCATTGCTTTTTTTAAAGGGGGATCCATTTATTCATTTGCTGTCCTTTTTTCTATTAGAAAGAAGATTATTTTACATGTTAATCTCTGGTCCCTCTTGCTCCCATCCTCCCCTGCCCCCCCAACTAACACCCTACCTATCCCATATCCTTTCTGCTCCCCAAGGAGGGTGAGGCCTTCCATGGAGGGGTCTTCAAAGTCTGTCATATCATTTGGAGCAGGGCCTAGACCCTCCCTCATGTGTCTACAGCCATACCACCCTGAATGTGCCCGATCTCTTCTGAAGTGCCTCATTCTTATTTTGGCTCCTGGATGTCTGGTCAATTCTCCTCCCCATCAGCTGTCAGCCACTGCTTCATGTAGGCCTGAACCTTTTTACAATAGCTATAAAAGAGTGCAGGAAAACCATTTCCAGGGAGAAACTGGGGGTGGGAGCTCCTGCCTTTTAGCCAGATATGATCCTGGAAAGAGGCTTTTGTAAACTGCCACTTTGTTTCTGTTGCTCGTGAGCACTCACAAACTCTGAAAGTTTCAAGCACTGAGTGATTTAGAAAGCAGTCCTTTGGGTGCCAGCTACAAGTAGTTGGAGTGATAGTTCTTTGGTGTGACTCTTTCTATGTGCCTTTCTTCATATAATCAAGTACCAAGTTCTCCCAGTTGGCTACCTGAAGGCATTTTGGTACATGTCAACCTGTTCAATGTGGTGTCTGTGGATACATGATTATTGGAAAGATCTTCATCTACTATGGTAGTCTGCCCTTCATTCATTGCTATTTTTATTAAAATGTTTGAATTGAGAAATTAAATGGATAATTACCAAGATAGTACAAACCCCTCTCCCTGTTTCCACAGTCTGACTTTACATACTCATTAGGCTTTCCTCTTTTCTGTTTCAGCAGCCTCTCTTTATCAGGCACTTGTACTTTATTGTACCTAAATTTGATCAACTGCATCTATTATACTGCTTATCCATTAAGCATGCACATATGTCAGGGATGAAAAAGATAATGGATAGTTAGCTTTCAGTAAAATTATTAGCATGGTCAAAACTAATTAGATATTTCTTTAAGATTAGTTCTTGGGGACTGCAGCAGTGAAGCCAGCACCTCAGACCTGAGGGACATGGTCTGTAAAGCTGTAGGTAGGTGTGGGGGGGGGGGTGGGAGGGGAAGTCTGCCTCAGGAAGAGTGATTGGCAAAATAAGAGAATAGACCTTGGTGGCTAGCTTCAGAAATGCAATCTAACAGCTTTTTTTGCAAAGCAGAGAGTATTGGGAAGAAGGGCAAGGCCTGCCAGAGCCTTATGCTTGAGTGGGCTTGTGACCCTTCGACTCATGTTTCCTTTTTAATTCGTTTGCCTCTTTGTCTGATAATTATTGTCCATAATTCTCACCTAAGTAACTCTCATTCTCATAGCTTTCATCTGATTTTTTGTTTTTCTCTACCACAGACACTATCCTCCAAATCACTGTCATTTCCTGTGTATTTCTTTTATTAAATAAACTCCCCTTCTCAAGGCCCCTGATATTAAATAGATAAATATTAAATAGATAAAACATTGCCTTTCTCTGGTTTTCAAGCTTTCATGATTCAGTTTGTCTCATAATTAAAATAGTTTCTTCCTTATTGAATATGCAATTTTAGAAATCACAAAGGAGCTGAACTTACAGGACAACCCCACAATGGCTGCTGACTGATACCTGCTGTTTCGGACAGTAGCTGGGGACTGATACCTGCTGTTTGGCAATGTTTGAGTGCTTTCAGGAGCTTATTTTTGATGGATCTTTGTGAGAATTCAACTTGAGCCAAAAATCTAATGTAAGTCTCCCTTAGATACAAGAATAAGGAGATGAGTGAATTTTACAAAACTAGAAAAAGATGGACTGGCTTTTAAGTCCACTAAAGATTTAAAGAATTGTTTAACACTGATTATTTCATTGTTAAACTGTTGTGTTTTCTTGCCTAATTAGGGTGAAAACTGAACTGTAATTTGTCTTTCAGTTTTATTGCATGCATACAGTTTGGTTTTCAACAGAATAAAGAATTTATTCCTATTGAAAAAAAGATTAGTTCTTGACAGAATTATCTTTTGCACAATTAAGTTGAATAAATAGTGTTATTAACATGCTACTTTGAACACAATTTTGTATGACTTGGACATATAGATGTGAAATGAATTCTAATAATTCTAGCATGTTGTTTTTAATAGCTTACATAGGTTAATTTGAAATGTCTTCAAAATCTTAGCTGGGCATAGTGATACAGGACTACAGACCCAGCTACTTTAGAGACTAATATAGACAGATCACAAATTCAAGGCCTGCCTAGACAGCACAGTGAGATCTTGTTTCAAAACAATAATAAAAAGAAGGCGGGAGTTGCAGCTCTTAAGTAGAGCACTTGCCTAGCATTTGTAAGGTCCCATGTTCAGTCACGTATAGTGCAAAACAAGATGCTATATACAGAGGCAGAGTATTGGTCATGACATTTTGTTTACTGTGGGATGCTGTTGGAACACTGTTGGTAGCTTGAAGAGAAATGGAAAAGAATAGGAAAGGAGAACATCCAGAGGCCCATTCATTGGCAGTTTGATTAGAAAGGCTTTGGACATTGAATATGATAAAGCTTCAGAAAGATCAGTTATCTAAACTCTTCACATGTGTTTGTGAAGTCCCAAATGGTAATACTTGGCTCAGTAAATGGGTAAAGTATAAAATATATACAAGTAGTGTTCTAGTTCTTTGTAATGATGATGGATTATCCAATGAAAAAGGAAATGAGAGACATCTTTCAAAATGAAGTGACAATTGTTTTCCTTCATGATTACTGAATTCTTAGATTGCTTTGTTTATGAGCATGTTTTGGCATGCAGTGATAACCAGTTTTAAATCATGGTAGGAGCAATTTCATTGAATATTTTTATAAATACGCTGGGGTTATTTGCATTCATATTTTGCTCAAGCTCAAGATAAACCTTCATATTTCTAGGAAAACATAATGATGTTGTGATGACAGTAGCAACAAGATAATTACATATACTGTTCATTGCCTAACCACTCAGTCATCAAGAATAACATGTTAAACATCTCATAAAGCAAAAACTGGGGAGGTGACTACAGTAAATTTTTGTAATTTCAAGTTGCCTTGGCGTCCATTTTGGATATATGTGTAACTTTGTCATACCACAAGAATGGCTAGGTCACCATTGATAAACTTTTCTTAGTCTACAACACACCCAAATGGGTCAAGCTGACAGCTAGGGATAAAAACATAGTAATTATTCCCTCTCCAGAAAACTGGGTGATTACCATATTCATAATGCTAATGTTAAATTGGATATTTATTTTCTTATGTGTCTGCTTACTTACCTGAGAACTTTGGTCAATACCCTTGTATACAATGATATTTTAACACATACCTTTCTCTGATTGAGTCTTCATTTCTGTCTCATGTAACCTAAAATGTAACACTGTCACCCCAAAACACAGAGTCCTCCTTGCCCAAAAATTTTATGTTAAAATCTTCTAATGTATTTCTTAATATGATGATCTGTTGAATTTTTGCCTTCTGTTTGATGACTGGCATATGCTAGGTTTTTCCCAGGACACCAAGATAAACACAAAGTCAGGATCCCATAAATAGGACACAGGTCAAACATGAGCCATAAAAGTGTCAATAACTATAAAAGAGTTTCACATTTCAGGAACTCTTTGGTCATGGATCAGCTAAATAGGTATTAGGCCATCCACTGGGTGAAAGACACATGTCCTCAATGGTGCACTATGGACATTTATATCTAGCTTCCCCTCCTTTTTTATTAGGAAAAGCTGCCAACTTCTCCAGGTCTAAAAATATCATTTTCACTGTACACTTTTAAAACAGTGACATATGTATTTCCCCCTCTCTTTGTGACCTATTTTCTAAGCTTTATAAAACATTGACTAAACAGTTACTCGTTTCATTAATTCAATGAAGAATTACTGAGAATTTACTACGTGCAGAGCATATATTGCTGAAGAATATATGACATTAAATGCAAAAAGCCTGTCTTTTAAGTACTCACAATTTGGCCTATGTGAAAAACATTATTATTTGAGTCTGGTCAAATTGAGACATTAACTTTATTATTACATTGCTTCTCAACCTTTTGACAAAGGTCAAGAGTAACTTTATTATTAACTACACAGACTGAGATTTTAGCAATGATTATGTATGATATGAAAATGAAAGTACATAGTCAAAGGGTAGAAATAGAAGTTGAGTAGGGTTGGTCTCTAGAGCATATAGCAGTGGTTTGAACTTTAGCTACCAGAGAGTAACTCACATGGAATATATTTCACATAGGATGAAATCAGTGCCAGCAAATGGAGATATGGCATATAATCTCTTCAATAAAAGTAGTATACATTTCATTGATAGGATTTTTATTTTAATGTGTCTTAAGAACGAAATGAACCAGTATGAAATGAACAGTGAAGAGACAGCAATATAGCCACTACCTTTTTTTCCTCTGGCAAGTTTGTACTATGAGAACAGGGAAAATATCCTTGTTGGAGAGAACTAACCACAGTTCCCAAAAGCTCCAGGGACTTATTTGATGAAGAGTAAGAGAAGATTTAGATTAGAATAGTGTGAGTGTGTGTGTGTGTAGAAACAGGAATGAACGTTTCGGGAAGAGTGTTTCAGGTAGTCCCCTAGTGATGGTTTGAATGAGAATAGCCCCATAGGCTCATATATTTGAATTCTTTGTTATCTAGATGGTGGAACTGATTAAGAACGATTAGGATATGTGGCCTTGTTGGAGGAGGTGTGTCACTGGAGGTCACCTTTGAAGTTTCCAAAGCCCATGCCAGACCCAATCTCCCTCTCTCTGCCTCCAGCTTTCAGATGAGGATGGAAGCGTCAAACACCTGCCTTTGTGCTGTCTTGTTCCCTGCTATGATAGTCATGGGTGCTGTGAAACAATCCTTTTCGACACTCCAAAGATTTGTCCCTCAGATTATTTTAATAAAAATCTGATTGGCCCATAATAAGGCTGGAAGTATAGGTGGGACAATCAAACTAAGGATATTTGGATGAAGAAAGGCAATCTCAAGAGATTTTTGAGGAGATGCAGAATAGCAAGATGGGCATGCTATACTGAGGAAAGTTACCAAGCCACATGGTAAAGAATAGATAAGAAATATGAGTTCACTTAAATGTAAGAGTTAGCTGGTAACAAGCCTAAACTATTGGTCAATCTTTTATAATTATAATAAACCTCAGTGTGTTTATTTGGGAGCTGCTTGCAAGAGAGAAACTTCTGCATACACATAGACTCACTCACTGAAACTGTAAGCAAGTCCTGAATTATTAAATGACTTATTTTATGTTGCCTTGCTCATTGTTTCTTTTCTTCTCTTTTTTTTAACAGCATGGTTTTTTACTGATTATTTGGGAGTTTCGCATAACATGCCCAATTATATTCACTTCCTAGTCTTCCAAGGCATAACCCTCTTGTGACAACCTCCCAAGAAAAAGAAGAAAAGAAAAAAAATTACTAAATCCAATTTTTGTTGCCAATAGACTCATACTCACTGGAGCATGATCAACTCTCAGTGGCCAGACCCTTTAAAAAAAACTGGGTTGTTCTCCACCTTGATCTCTGCCAAAAGCCATCAACTCTGAACAGCTACACTACAGGATCCCTATAAAAATTTAAGAGTTTCTTCGATGGCCTCTTGTCTAGATTGTTTCTTTGGGGGGGAAGGGTTGGAGAGAGAGGTTGTCACAGAAGCATTCCTGTGTCTTTCATTCTTAAGTGTGAGTCTGGTGTCATAGATATCACAGCAAAAGTAGCTTCCTTCCCCTTTACAGACAGAAGCACATGGATCATGGACTTCCACACGGTTTCTAGTGCTATCACAGGCCATGGGCATCAACATGATTTCAGGAGGCAGCACAGACCATGAAAATTCACATGGTATCTTTTCACAGAAATAGAAGTAACTAAGACAGTAGTTGGTGTCAGGCACTAGAGTATTGTTTCGATATGCCTGAGCATGCTGTTTGCTTGGAGAACATGGAAGACTTTGGGACTTTGGATTGGAAAAGCAGTTGAATATTATGAGACTTGACAAGCCTTCTTAGTAGAAGCTTGGAAGATATCAGTGCTGAGAGCAATGTGGAGTGTGGTGGCCATGCTCCAGAGGTTTCAGAGTGGAATAACACTAGCAATTGTGTTAGAGACCATTCTTGTGATATTCTGAGTAAGAATCTGGCTGCTTTCTGCCATTGTCCTAGTAATTTACCTGAAAATAAACTGAAAACTAATGGACACATTTTTTAAACAGATATTTCAAGACAGCCTAATATTGACTCTGGTGTGTCTTATGTATATATATGTTGAAAAAGAGCAAGTGAACCAACAACAAACAAACAAACAAATAAGTAAGTAAACGTAAAGGTTGGACAGATAGAGCTCCAGAAAATTTAATGTTGGAGCCAAGTCCTGTGCTCAAGGAGAGAAAAGAAGTTTAAAGAAAGGCCTGATGATAATTAGAATAAAGACAATAGTACCTCAGGGCAAGAACTCACCCAGTTAATCCTGAAACATTCAAATGGATAGTGATATGTCACATCGTAAGAGTTCAATGAAACTTCATGCCATGTAGTAGCTAGTGTTAGTAAATTGTGTCACACTGTATTTATTTCCTATTAAAAGAGGAAGTTGTGTTCAACAATTAAAAGAAAGAATATAGTACTTTTTCAGACAAGATTATAGAAGTATCAGAAAGCAGTGAGTATCCTCACTCTTTAGGCATAGGTATGTCACATTATGATGTGTTGCATATTGAAAAAGACAACTTTAACTTTAATGTGTTGTTTTGTGTGAATGCATTTCAATTTAATGAAGGGATTCATCAACTGTCAAAAAATAAACAAACTATTAATTTTCTGGGAGACAGACCCACATTTGTCATTTGGAACATAATACAATTTTCAGGGTAATATATTATTAAAATATTTGAAGAAGTCTCTTGCTCAGTGAACTCGATTTATCAAAGCTGTATTTTTATTGCTCAGGAAAAGATGCCTAGTATTGAAATAATTAGCAGAAAATACTTCGTGCTTTAAAAGATATCAGAATATAATTTTAAATAAGTTTATTGAAATATAAAAAGAACTTATATTTTATTCTCTATAATTTAAAGATTTCTTCTTCTGATGACTGCTATTTTAGCAGGCAGTAGGTAGCTCAATTCAAATTAGTCACACATGCCATTCAGATAATGGGATTCAAGCTGTGATTATGTGTTCTAAGTTTCTCATTTTGTAATATCTCACAAGTGAATAAATATCTGAAATGAAGAAAGAGAGGGTTAGTACATGCCAATTACAGTACAAAAGCAACAGCAGACATGGATACTCTTCCCAAGGTGAAGCTTCTCTGGGACATTTTACACCCCAGCTTATATGTTAGAGTATCTATCTTAGAATTTGGTTATGAGCAAAGGCAAAAGATAGTGTTTCAAGAAGTGGGAATTTATCACTATCTCAATCTCAGAGACACTGTTGATGTTAAAAAATAGGTTTTCATTCAGATAAAGGGGTCCATGCCAATACTCAAGGAGCAGAGATAGGTGGCTGTTTATGAGTTCAAGGCCAACATACATATGTCATGATTTCCAAGTTATCTGGGACTATGTAATAAAACTCTGTCTCAATAATAAATAGATATTCATAAAGAATGGTGGAAAAGTTTCCAGAATGTTAATGGAAGAACTTTCTCAGTGACTGCTTTTATGTCTATTTTCAGGAATAGCTGTCTCTGTAACAATATATTTATTGTTACATGTCCCTCCAATAAGCATCCTGTGATTACAGGATGCTTTCGCACCCTTCCAAAACAGGTACAAATCTTTAATCAAATATGATTTATGGAATCAAACTGTCATCTGATAAAACTGACAGAATTGTAAACTGGAATATGAACTGAATAATAAACAAAACAGTTTAATATTATTGGAAAATAATTGCAAAGAGTCCAAATAAAAGTGAAAACAAAAGCTGAAAAGAATTACTTCAAACAAAAAATTAGAACAACACTATAATAAGGTCTGTGAAAATTTTGTGCTACACACACTTTACTATAATGCAGCCATATCCCTAGGAACCCATGGCAAGAGGTAAATATAACTAACAATTTAGCTAACTACACTAAACATTACAGCCCAACAACACAGTGTCCTGTAGAATCTGGCTTGTTTCCTCTAGTGATAAGATAGCCAAATGGGAGTTGAGGGTTATCACTACTATCTAGGATCACAAGGTATCAAGCTAAAACTTAGTAAACTAAAACAATTAAAATTATGCATTCTTTGAAATAGTTTTTTTTTGTTCTTACCACTGTAAAGTAAAAACAATTTAAAGCCAAGCTATATATATTTGAACATGAACTGTTGGTAGATCTGTAACAACCTGACAGTGAAATTTTAGTCATGCTGTTTGTTGTCTTCATATCAGACTTTTCCTTTTTCTCTATATCATTGAACTAAAACAAGAATTTCTTAGGTATTAATAGGGAAACAGATAAGAGGCATCATAAAGTATTCCAGGCTCTTGTTGATTAAAGTTAAGCAACTCATAGTAGTATTATTTAGGACATCCAAAGAGAAGATACAAGCCAAATTGTGAGTCATCATCTGATGCATGAATAAACTAAAGTGGTATATCCATACCCTGAAATATTGTTTAAGCAGAAAGGAAGTGCTATCACATGCTGCAATATGGCTATACCTTGAAAACACTGTGTTAGCCAACAGAAGCCAACCCCCCAAATGAACACATAATGTTCTCACATTCTATTTACATAAATTATTGGCAATAGATAAACCCACCAACAGAATGATTTTGGAAGAATGAGAAGTGATGGGTAAGGAGAATGATGTTTCTATTTGAGGTGCTGAAATAACATATGGCTGATCAAGTTTAAGATTCTTTGTTTACTATGTATCACTCATGTTTCAGAAGTATTTAATAGTCAGAAGTAATGTGGCAATTTTACACATGAAATTCAAATAAATATTTACAACTGTGTAACTATACAAAATTTGAACTATATGAATTACATATTATCATAATACTTTTTGTGAAACAGGGTCTCATTGTATAGCCCTTACTGCCTTGAAATGTGATATGTAAACTAGGCTTCTGCCTCTCAAGTTCAGAGATCAAAAGCATGTGCCACCATGCCCAGACAACAAAATTGTTTTGAAAAATAGATGTGTAAATTAGTTAGCTTAACAAATACGGAGTTCTATAAATTAGTTAACTTAACCAAGAAGAAGGGGTTCTATAAATTAGTTGACTGAGAAGTTCTATAAATTAGTTAACCAAGAAGGAGGAGAAAATCTCCTTGCTCATACAGAAAAGTTCTCATATATATATATGTGTGTGTGTGTGTGTGTGTGTGTGTGTGTGTGTGTGTGTGTGTGTGTTTGCAGTAGCAATTGGGAGTTGTGGTGTGTCATGAAGTATAGGCCTCTGCCAAGCAACTTTGCCTAAAAATGTTCATTGCAAAGAGTGCAAAGTCTCTGGCTTCTGCTACACCATCGGTACTGTACCATCATCAAGACTCCTCTTGGCTATCCTGCTGTTGCCCCAATTCATAGAGATCCTAATGTTATAGTTCTGCAAGCTCTCCTGTGCTCATGACACTGGCAACACTGCTTTATGACAGGAAGTGAGGGGTGGGGATCTGCTTTGGTGAGGAGGGGGCACAACAGCAGGCAGAGAGGGCTGGGGCCAGCTCTGCTGAATGTGGTGGTTGGTGAAGTCCCATGCTACTGGGACACTGGCTCTGTCACACCCACATCATACCTGCACCAATGTATAGTGGCCAGTGAGAGCTGGGCCAGCTCATCACTACACTTGGACATCACCATGGCCTCAGGGGAAAGCACAGGCCACTCAGATCAGCAGCATCATCAGTATGGCCCTCAGACATCAACATGGCCTCAGGGGAAAGCACAGGCCACTCAGATCAGCAGCAGCATCAGTATGGCCCTCAGACATCAACATGGCCTCTGGCAGCAACACTATCCATGGAAACCTTCATGACCCTTAGTGGTGACATAGACCACAGACATCATCAACAGAGACTACAGCTACAATAGGGCCATGGACACAGCCTTGGTCCTCGACACAGCCTTGGTCCTCAGCAGCAGTGTGAGCTAGACATCATGTGGCCCCAGGTGGCAATGCAGGCCATTCACATCAGCCTGTTCCTCAATGCCATTGTTTTTCCAGTTCTGCCTTTCTCTACAGCACATGGACTGATCTGCTTCTCCTCCCCTCACATCTTTCCACCACGTGTTTGTTCATCAGAGTGGCACCCATTCAACCCACACTGTATGGCAGTACTCCAGTGCTCTGGTTGTCCTTCAGCCAGGCTTGTGCCATGTGGCAACAGGCTGGGACTCTGTGAAAGTTTGATATTTTTAATAAAGAACAGAATCATGGAATAGATCTAATATACTTTCATCACCCGGGGGACGTACAACTATATTGTTTAAATATGGATTGCAAGGCATAATGACAAGGATCATTTCCTAATTTCTTTTCAGCTATTTTATTTTGGCTGACAAATCTGAATAAGAAAATAATTTGATCAATTCCTACATTTCTTTTTTTAACTTCAAGTTCTTCAGAATTTTAAAGGATTATTCCTCAAAAAAATGGTTGACTTTATATATGCAAAAGGTATCTACAGGATAAATAGAAAATCAGATTTTAAGGGAAAGAACCTGACTTGATTCTTCCTGGGATGCACTGATAGTAGTACTTCTCTTTGGACAATAGTTTTAAACTTTACCTCTAAATAGTAGATCCAGCTACTTGTGGTAAGAGAAAGAAACATAACTTGGAAAGACTGGTTGCAAATATAGAAACATCAACACTGAAACAAAGGCAGTACCCTACATGATATGTGTAAGAAAGGATTTACTGAATAGGACTCTATTTGCCCAAGAATTAAGGTCAATAATTGACAAGTGGAACTTCATAAAACAAAAAATTCTGCACAGATAAAAAAATTAATCAAGTGAAGAAGCCCACAGAAAGAGAGAAACCTTGTTAGCTATACATCTGACAAATGATTGATACCCAAATTTTATACAGATGTATCAACTAAAAGAGTCAAAAAAATGAAACTTCCATCCTCTCCCCGCCAGTTTTAAACAACCAAGAGGGCTATACCATGAACATAACTGTGAAAGATTAATTCATGTAAATGGGAAATCAGGTAAAGTGATCAATGTGGTTTAGGTGTTTTCACAAATAACATTTCCTGTACCAAAATTTTCATTCACTTTATTTCATCTATCCATCACATGTCATACTAGAACTCATTACCCTCTTTGAACATTCATGTCACTAAGGTTTAGTGAGCTCAGAGTTATTTGGCAAAGGGTAGACACCTAGGAAGAGTAGTGCTGTCTGTCTTTGGAGGCTGTTCTCTTAATCACTTTACCCAGGTGATATTCAGGTGCTTTCCTACTAAGAGTTAAAACACTCACAATTTTCTATGCCAACAATGAAAAAAAGGAAACTGATGGGGACAACCTTGTGTGTATGTTTATCTTTTATTTATTTTTTATTATTAATTCAAGTTAGGGAACAGGCTTGTTTCACATGTAAGTCCCCTCTCCCTCCCCTCACCCCCATTCCTCCTCCCCCACCTCCAACCTACCCCCACCCCATCCACCCACCACTCCCAGGCAGGGCAGGGCCCCCAAAAGGGGCTCCGCAAAGTCCACCAAATATTCCTGTGCTGGGCCTAGGCCCTCCCCATGTGTCCAGGGCCAGAGTGTATCCCTTCACATGGAATGGGCTCTCAAAGTCCCCCACACACACCAGGGAAAAACCCCAGTCCACCTCCAGAGGCTCCCAGGAGTGCAGGGGCCTCCCCATTGGCATTCATGATCAGGGGGCTGGATCACTCCCGAACTAGCCTCCCAGACAACGTCTGGGGTCGATATGCTTTCCCTTGTTAAGGCCAACTGTTTCTGTGGGTTTCTCCAACCTGGTACAGACCCCTCTCTTCAACTAGGTTCCAGATTTCAGCTCAGTGTATTTCTGTGGATGTCTGTCTCTGCTTCCATTAGCCACTGGATGAGGGCTCTACGATAACATAGAGAGTAGTCATCAATCTCATTCTAGGGGAAGGGCTTCTAGGTTATCCTCTCCTCCACTGCCCAGACTGTCAGATCGTGTCATCATTGTAGGTCTCTGGAGATCTCCTTAGTTCCAGATCTCTTCTCGGACCTATAGTGGCTCCCTCTAGTATGGTATCTCTCATCATGCTCTCTTTCCTCTATTCTTCCCCCAACTCAATATCTCTGCTCCTCCATTTCTTCTCCTCTACTCTTCTTCTTGTGCTCTTATTGTGGCAGCTCCCTCTCCCCTACCCTCATGCTCTCAATTAGCTCGGGAGTTCATGCCACTTCCCATTCCTGGGGTCTATTTATCCCTTAGAGTCCTTCATGATTCCTAGTTTCTTTGGTGAAGAGGATTATAGGCTGGTAAACCTTTGCTCTGTGTCTAAAATTCATATATGAGTGAGTACACACCATGTTTGTCTTTTTGTGATTGGGTTACCTCACTCAGTTCCATCCATTTGCCTGAGAATTTCAAGATTCCATTGTTTTTTTCTGATGAGTAGTACTCCATTGTATAAATGTACCACATTTTCTCTTTCCATTCTTCAGTTGAGGGGCATCTAGGATGCTTCCAGGTTCTGTATATTATAAGCAATGCTGCTATGAACATGGTTGAACATATGTCCTTGTTGTATGAACATGCACTGTTTGGGTATATACCCAAGAGAGGAATGGCTGGATCTTGAGGTAGATTGATTCCCATTTTTCTGAGCAACCGCCATACTGATTTCCAGAGTGGTCTTACAAGTTCACACTCCCACCAGCAATGGAGGAGTGTTCCTTTTTCTCCACATCCTCTCCAGCATAGATTGTCATTGGTATTTTTGATTTTAGCCATTCTGACAGGTGTGAGGTGGTATCTCAGAGTTGTTTTGAGTTGCATTTCTCTGATGGCCAAGGATTTTGAGCACTTTCTTAAGTGTCTTTCAGCCATTTCAGATTCCTCTGTTGAAAAATCTCTGTTTAGTTCTGCACCCCACTTTTTAATTTCATTGTTTGGTGTTTTGGTGGCTAGCTTCTTGAGCTCCTTGTATATGTTGGAAATCAGCCCTCTGTCAGATGTGGGGTTGGTGAAGATCTTTTCCCATTCAGTGGGTGGTCGTTTTGTCTTACTGACTGTGTCTTTTGTGTTACAGAATCTTCTCTGTTTCAGGAGGACCCATTTATTGATTGCAGACCTCAGTGTCTGTGCTCCTGGCGTGATGTTCAGGAAGCAGTCTCCTGTGCCAATTTGTTCAAGGGTAATTCCCACTTTCTCTTCTAGAAGATTCAGTGTGGCTGTATTTATGGAGAGAACTTTGATCCATTTCCATTTAAGTTTCGTGCATGGTGACAGGTATGGATCAATCTGCAATCTTCTGCATGTCCGAATCCAATTGTGCCAGCACCATTTGTTGAAGATGCTATCTTTTTACCATTGTATAGATTTAGCACCTTTGTCAAAAATAAGTTGTTCGTAGGTGTGTGGGTTAATATCTGGGTCTTCAATTCGATTCCATTGGTCTATCTGTCTATTCTTGTGCCAATACCAAGTTGTTTTCAGAACTATGGCTCTATAGTAGAGCTTGAAGTCAGGGATGGTGATGCCTCCAGAAGATCTTTTATTGTAAAGAGTTGTTTTGGCTATCCTGGGTTTTTTATTTTTCCATATAAAGTTGAGTATTGTTCTTTCAATGTCTGTGAAAAACTGTGTTGGTATTTTGATGGTGATTGTGTTGAACCTGCAGATCGCTTTTGGCAGGATTGCCATTTTTACTATGTTAATTCTACCTATCCAAGAGCTTGAGAGATCTTTCCATTTCTGGTATCTTCTTTAATTTCTTTCGTTAAAGTCTCAAAGTTCTTATTGTACAGGTCTTTCACTTTTTTGGTTAGTGTTACCCCCAGATATTTTATGTTGCTTGTGGATATTGTGAAAGGTGATGTTTCCATGATTTCTTTCTCAGTGAGTTTATCATCTGTATACAGTAGGGCTACAGATTTTTTTGAGTTAAATTTGTATCCTGCTACCTTGTTGAAAGTGTTTATCAGCTGTAGGAGTTTCCTGGTAGAGTTTTTCGGGTCACTTATTTGGACTATCATGTCATCTGCAAATAGTGAAAGTTTGACTTCTTCCTTTCCAATTTATATCCCTTTGAACCCCTTTTTTTGTCTTATTGCTCTAGCTAGAACTTCAAGTACAATATTGAAGAGGTATGGAGAGAGTGGACAGCCTTGTCTTGTTCCTGATTTTAGAGGAAATCCTTTGAGTTTCTCTCCATTTAGTTTGACGTTGGCTATTGGTTTGGTGTATATTGCGTTTATCATGTTTCGATATGTTCCTGTTATTCCTGTTCTCTCCAAGATCTTTATAATGAAGGGATGTTGGATTTTGTCAAAGGCTTTTTCAGCATCTAGTGAGATGATCATGTGATTTTTCTTTTTCAGTTTGTTTATATGGTGGATTACATTGATGGTTTTTCGTATGTTGAACCATCCTTGCATCCCTGGGATGAAGCCTACTTGATCGTGGTGGATGATTTTTCTGATATGTTCATGGATTCTGTTCGCCAATATTTTATTGAGTATTTTAGCATCGATGTTCATGAGGGATATTGGTCTGTAGTTCTCTTTCTTAGTCTTATCTTTGTGTGGCTTGTGTATCAAAGTGATTGTAGCCTTGTAGAAAGAGTTTGGCAGTATCCCATCTGCTTCTATTGTGCGGAACAGTTTGAGGAGTACTGGTATCAGCTCTTGTTTGAATTTCTGGTAGAATTCTGCAGTGAAGCCATCTGGCCCTGGGCTTTTTATGGTTGGGAGGCTTTTGATGACTGCTTCTATTTCATTAGGGGTTATGGGTCGATTTAAACTGTTTATCTGATCTTGGTTTAATTTTGGTAAGTGATATTTATCCAGAAAACTGTCCATTTCCATTAGATTTTCGAATTTTGTGGAGTACAGGTTTTCAAAGCATAACCTGAAGATTCTCTGCATTTCTTCAGTGTCCGTTGATATATCCCCCTTTTCATTTCTGATTTTGTTAATTAGCATGCTCTCTCTCTGCTTTTTGGTTAAGTCTGGCTAGAGGTTTGTCTATCTTGTTGATCTTCTCAAAGAACCAACTCTTTGTTTTCATTGATTCTATGTAATGTTATCCTAGTTTCTACTTTATTGATTTCAGCTCTCAGGTTGATTATTTCCTGGCGTCCACTCCTCCTTGGTGAGTTTGTTTCTTTTTGCTCTAGTGCTTTCAGTTGTTCTGTCAGTTCTCTAATGTGACTTTTCTCCAGTTTCTTCATGTGGGCATGCTATGAACTTCCCTCTTAGCACTGCTTTCAGAGTGTCCCATAAGTTTGGGTACATCGTGTCTGCATTCTCATTAGATTCTAGGAAGTCTTTAATTTGTTTTTTTTTATTTCTTCCTCAACCCAGGAATGGTGCAATTGGGTGTTATTCATTTTCCAAGAGTTTGCAGGTTTTCTGCCATTGGTACTGTTGCTGAATTCTAGCTTTAATGCATGGTGGTCTGATAAGATACAGGGGGTTATTTCATTTCTTTTGTAACTATGGAGGTTTGTTGCCTACTATGTGGTCAATTTTAGAGAAGGTGCCATGTGGTGCTGAGAAGAAGGTATATTCTTTTGAGTTTGGATGGAATGCTGTATAGATATCCGCTAAACCCAGTTGGGTCATAACATCTTTCAGATCCTTTGTTTCTTTGTTAAGTTTCTGTCTGGTGGTCCTGTCTAGTGGCATAAGGGGGGTGTTGAAGTCTCCTACTATAAGTGTGTGTGGTTTTATGTGTGGTTTGAGCTTTAGTAATGTTTCTTTCACAAATGTGGGTGCCTTCGTATTTGGGGCATAGATGTTCAGGATTGAGATTTCATCTTGATGGACTTTTCCTGTGATGAGTATGAAATGCCCTTCTTCATCTCTTTTGATTGATTTTAGTTTAAAGTCCAATTTGTTAGATATTAGGATTGCTACACCGGCTTGTTTCTTGAGGCCATTTGATTGGAAAATCTTTTCCCATCCTTTTTCTCTGAGGTATCGCCTGTCTTTGAGGTTGAGGTGTGTTTCTTGTAAACAGCAGAAGGATGGATTCTGTCTTCGTATCCATTCTGTTAGCCTATATCTTTTTATGGGTAAGTTAAGACCATTGACATTTAGGGATATTAATGTCCATTGTTCATTGGTTCTTGTTTGTTTTGGATTTATTGTTGGTGGTGTCATTGTGTGGGGATTTCGCCCTCCTGCTTCTTTTTGTGTTTGGTAAAATTAGATTATCTATTGCCTGTGTTTTTGTGCATGTAGTTATGTTCGTTGGGTTGGAGTTTTCCTTCCAGAACTTTCTGTAGTGCTGGATTTGTGGATATGTATTGCTTAAATCTATTTTTGTCATGGAATATCTTGTTTTCTCCATCTATAGTGATTGAAAGTTTTGCTGGGTACAGTAGTCTGGGTTGACATCCACGCTCCCTTAGTGCTTGTAGGGTATCTATCCAAGACCTTGGCATATTTTTTTTTTGTTTTTCGAGACAGGTTTTCTCTGTGTAGCTTTGGAGCCTATCCTGGCATTCACTCTGGAGACAAGGCTGGCTTCAAACTCACAGAGATCCACCTACCTCTGCCTCCTGAGTGCTGGGATTAAAGGCGTGTGCCACCAGTGCCTGGCAGAAAGATTTATTCTTACAGGAAACAATGAACAACTATAAGTAAAAGAGATCCCTTTATTTTATGAGGGAAGATGCTCCATAGCTAAGTAAAGAAACATAAATAATGCAGTAATGTAAGAGAAATATTACAACATTTGAGAAAGCTTCCCATAACAATGAAGTGAAATAAACAATATTGAACTTTAGGCAAAGTAAATGATGACTTATGTTGGAAGAAATATGGCTCATCCTTTATCTTAGATTATTTTCTTATTGCTGGAGTAAAATACTTTGGAAAAAGCAAATGAAGGCAGCCCGAGTTTTTAAAAATTATATTTATTTATTTTATTTTATGTGTGTAGGTGTTTTGCCTTGAATGTATGTCTGTGTACCATGTGCATGTCTGGTGCCTGCAGAGGTCAGAAGAGGGCATTGGATCCCCTGGAACTAGAAGTACAGACAATTATGAACCGATGTGGACATGTTGAGAATTGAACCTAGGTCCTTGGGAAGAGCAACAAATGCTCTTATTGGCTGAACCATCTCTCAAGTACCCAAGAATGACATTTTTCAAAGTTAGAGATATTTTAATTGTTCACAATTAAAAATCTGAGTCTTGATTGAGCATTATATTTGTATCAAATGTTTGAAAGTATTTAAATGTTGTAAATTTTCTTCAATGGGGTTTGTACCTAATAAACTAGCACAATTTATTTAATTGCATTTTCTCTATAACAAAGTATAAGTAAGGAATTAACAGTCCTTTTATGTCAGTATTCAGTATCATTTCAAAGTTTCATATAATAGGATTTTTCCCATCAGCTCCCTGGTTTTGAAATTTAATTTTGCTTGAAAACCATCTCACATAGCATTTTTGAATCATGGTTGGTTAACCTACTTGCAACTTGGAAAATCAATTGAATGTATGGATCATTGTACATAGTTTCTCTGTTTCCCAATAGCTGATCCCAAGTAACCACACAGAGACTTATTATTAATTATAAAGGCTAAGCCAATAGTTCAGTCTTGTTACTAGCTAACTCTTACATTTTAAATTAACCCATGTTTCTTATCTATGCTCTGCCACATGGCTTGGTAGTAGTACAGCAAGTTCATCTCCTTCTCTCCATGTCTCCTTGTGATTCTTCCAACTATACCCTTCTTCTTCCCAGGATTCCCTCTGCCCCCAGAATCCTGCCTAACCATCAATCAGCCAACTCTTTATTCACCAATGAGAGTAATGCATATTCAGAGTGAACAAAAGTATTATTCCATAGCAAATCATGACTAATTTGTTTCTTTAAACAAATTAACTAGAATAAAATATAATAGAAAAAATGTGCATCCTTGTGTAAGGATGGATATGGTTTAAGAAACCTTTTGCAATTAAGTAATGTTGTATATGTGTGTTTGGATTGTAAGATATTTTCTTATCTTGGATCATAGTCATAGAATTTTGAAAGCCATTGATTTAGTAAACTTACTCTACGTGCACTTCTGTAGTCCTCAAGCTTAAGTTTTTGGCAATTATTTAAAGTGATTCTCACTGTTCAGCAATGAGCTACACATTACTACTGTACAAGAGATCTACATCACAATGTCTTGGGGATATGAAACATTTCAGGAGCATAAAATTATCATCCAACAAAACAGTTGAAAAAGTAAAAGACCATTTACTGTCAACAATACCAATGTGAACATTTTATACACTGCCATCAGTTATATCATTATATGACATAATCTTTATAATTCTTGAAGACATATCTGGTATACACAGTAATCATGCTACCAAAACTGAGAAACCAGAGATTCAAGTGTTAAATTATGTGCCAAAGTTTTTTCTAATTACACCTAAGAATTTTGTTGCTTTCTTACTTCAGAACTAAAAGCTGAAAACAAATAGTTATAAAACTGGCATCCTGCTTTAGGCTCCGCTTGACCTCATAAATCTGGAATGCATCACTTTAAAACTTTGCTTTTATATTCAATTAAGAAAAGTTTTATAGCCAAGGACATCTTGACATGGTTGAAAAGTTCTTTCCAGTTTTGCTTCACATATTTGGAGGCATAGCTATTAGATAAACAAATGTATAATGCGGTTATGTCCTTCAGTTGTATTAACATCTACATGTTATGAAAGAAACCTCTTATGCCAGATAGTATTCTTTAGTTTAACATATATTTAGTTTAACATATATTGTATAGCAATTTAGCCACTCGAGTTTTATAATAGTGTTAGCCTGCTATATCCATTGTCATATTTGATTTAACATACTCATATCTTTTCTTGCAGGCTGCATGTGCTTCCCTTTGCATTTTATTGAATCTGATATACCTGCCATGTAATTAAGGCATGTGACCATTTACAATCTCTATTTTACTGGTATGGTTAAAGCTAAGTCTCTCTTCTTTCCGTTACATTCCTCTCTCCCCTCTTTTATGACTATTTTGTGATTTATTCATTTTCATAGCTTTTTTGCTGGCTTTTATGCCTTGTTTGGTTATTGCAAACCCTGAGTAAAATTCTGGAGATGTATAAAATATTTATAAATATAAAGCATACATTTTAGAGCCTTTTACCAATACAATTAAATCATTGCCTTATTATTATGAATAAATGATTTCTATTTATTATTCTAGGTGTTGTGAACATAGAATAAGTAGGTTACAAAGAGGAGAAAATATTTAGAAGAAATGTTGAGCAACAGGTGTCATAGGGATGTTAAGAATTAAGCAAAGATTGTTTTAATGATTGATTTTATGATGATGATTTTAATTTTGTGTGTGTGGCTGTTTTGTCTGCCTGTATATCTGTATATCTGTATATCTGTATATCTGTATATCTGTATATCTGTATATCTGTATATCTGTATATCTGTATGCCATGTTCATGTTCATGTTCATGCCCAGTGTATTTGAGGGCTGGAAGAGGATGTTAGACCTTCTGTAGTTACAAATAGTTGTGAGTCATCACATGAGTTCTGGAAATTGAACCCAGATCCTTTGAAGAGCAGCCAGTGTTCTTACTCGTGGAGCAATCTATCTATCCCCTGATAATTATCATTTTTCTTAATCAAATTAATATAAATCAGGAAATAAAGAACATACCAGCTAGCTGTAACTTTAATAAAGTCATGGCGGTAAAAATTCATGAGAGAAATTAATGAGAAGATATATTTGAGAGAACTTACTAAGGAGACTGATTTGATTAAAAATAGAGATTATGTTATAATAACTGTATGAAGAACATATGAACAGTAGAAATATACTGGATAATTTTCCATGACCAGCTCAGTGTTTAAGGAAACATAGTGCCTTTTTCTGGAAAAAAAAGAGTAAAATAAATTGCCTGACCATTTTGAAAACATTAAATACACATATTTAAAAATTAAATAAACATGCAGAGCTTTCTAATTTGATACAAAATGACATTGAACTTCCCTTTCCAATGTATTTCTAAACAACACAAGTAAAACTCTGGAAAAACTGTAATTAACAGGTAGAATCCCAAAGGCTAAAATGTGAAAGGCAAATTTCCTAAAGTACTCAGGGAATTAAGGTGAAACACAGGCAACCTGTGACTTGTGATGACCTATCCTGAAGCACAAAGTCAGGTTCCAAATCTCTCAGTACTCAAAAGGACAAAAGTATGCCAGGGCTCATTTCTTGATAAAGATGTAGGCTTTCTGGGATGAGGCAACCAAAGTTCAAGCCTCAAAAGTTCTCTCTGCCCAGGAAGTGGAACATGTGACATCTCAAAAATATGGTTGCTTGAATGAGACCTCAACAATGACAACATCAAATGGTATGCCAAACATGGAAGAAAGAAGAAAAGAAAAATTTTTATTTAATTTTGTAAAACAATTTCCATTTAGGGGTGCAATTCAATGATAGGGCACTGCCCTGGATTTAGTACTCAGTACTATAAAAAATAAGTATGAATATGTACATAAACATGCATACAAATCAACATGCTGGCCATTTACATTCTTTTCTTTCATTCCAAGTGGGAGATATTTTTCTTTTATAATTTAAGTTAGAAACAAGCTTGTTTTACATGGCAATCCCACTTCCCTCTCCCTTCCTTCCTCCCCTATCTCCCCAATAAACCCCTATCCCACCCCCAATATGCACCCCAAGAAAGGTGAGGCCTTCCATAGGGGATCTTTAAAGTCTGTCATATCATTTGGGTTAAGGCCTATGCCCTCCCCAGTGTGTCTAGGGTGAGAGAGTATCCTCCTATGTGGAGTTGGATCCCAAAGTCCATGCTTTTGCTACAGATAAATACTGATCTACTACCAGAGGCCCTATAGATTGCCGAGGCCTTCTCACTGACTCCCACATTCAAGGGGGTCTAGATCAGTCCCATGTTGTTTTCCCAGCTATCAATTTGGGGTCCATGAGCAACCACATGTTCAGGTCATCTCTTTCTGTGGGTTTATCCATCCTGGTCTTGACCCCTTTGCTCATCACTCCTCCCTTTCTGCAACTGGATTCCAGAGTTCAGCTCAGTGTTTAGCTGTGGTTGTCTGCTTCTGCTTCCATCAGCTACTGGATGAAGGCTCTAGGATGGTATATAAGGTAGTCATCAATCTCATTATCAGAGAAGGGCATTTAAGGTAGCCTCTTGACTATCGCTTAGATTGTTAGTTGGGGTCATCCTTGAATATCTCTGCACATTTCTCTATTGCCAGATTTCTCTTTAAGCCTATAATGGCTCCCTCTAATATGGTATCTCTTGTCTTGCCCTCCCCTATTCTTCCCCTGACTTAATTTTCTTGATCTCTCATGTCCTCCCCTCCTCTTCTCCCTTCTCTTTCTTCTAATTCCCTCTCCCCCTCCCCCATGTTCCAAATTAGCTCAGGAGATTCTGTCCCTTTCTCCTTCTCTGGGGGCCCATGTATGTAACTCTTAGGGTCCTTCTTGTTTCCTTCGCTTCTCTGGCAGTGTGGATTGTAGGCTGGTAATCCTTTGCTCTATGTCTAAAATCCATATTTGAGTGAGTACATACCATGTTTGTCTTTTTGTGATTGGGTTACCTCACTCAGTATGGTTTCTTCTAGTTTCATCCATTTGCGTGCAAATTTCAAGATTCCATTGATTTTTTTCCACTGAGTAGTACTCCATCGTGTAAATGAACCACATTTTCTCTATCCATTCTTCAGTTGAGGGGCATCTAGGTTGCTTCCAGGTTCTTGATATTATAAATAATTCTGCCATGAACATTGGTTGAACAGATGTCCTTGTTGTATGAATGTGCTTCTTTTGGTATATGCCTAAGAGTGGAATTGCTGGATCTTGTTGTAGACTGATTCCCATTTTCCTAAGGAACCACCATGCTTATTTCAAAAGTGGCTGTACGAGTTCAAACTCTCATCAGAAGATCAGAAGTGGATGAATGTTCCCCTTTCTCCACATTCTCTCCAGCATAAACTGTCATTGGTGTTTTTTATTTTAGCTATTTTGACAGGAGTAAGATGGTACCTCAGAGTTGTTTTGAGTTGCATTTCCCTGATGGCTAAGGACGTTGGACACTTTCTTATGTGTCTTTCAGGCATTTTAGACTCCTCTATTGAAAATTCTCTATTTAGTTCCATGCCACACTTTTTAATTGGATTATTTTGTGCTTTGTTGACTAGCTTCTTGAGTTGTTTTTTGTTTTTTTTTTTTGTATATTTTGGAAATCAGCCCTCTGTCAGATGTGGGGTTGGTAAATATCTTTTTCCATTCTGTGGGCTGCTGTTTTGTCTTGTTGACTGTGTCCTTTTCCTTACAGAAACTTGTCAGTTTCACGAGGTCCCATTTATTAATTGATGATCTCAGTGTCTGTGCTACTGGTGTTACATTCAGGAAGCAGTCTCCTGTACCAATCTATTCTACTGTACTTCCCACTCTCTCTTTTAATAGATTCAGGGTGGCTGGATTTATGTTCAGGTCTTTGATCCATTTGGACTTAAGGTTTTTGCATGCCCATAGATATGCATTATCTGCAGTATTCTACATGCCAGCATCCAGTTATGCCAGCACCATTTGTTGAAGATGCTTTCCTTATTCCAGTGTATAATTTTAGCTTCTTTGTCAAAAATCAGGTGTTCATAGGTGTGTGGGTCCATATCAAGGTTTTCAATTTGATTGGTCTACTGTCTATTTTTGTGCCAATACCAAGCTCTTTTCAGGACTATAGCTCCCTAATAGAGCTTGACTTCAGGGATGGTGATGCTTCTGGAAGTTTTTTTAAATTGTACAGGGTTGTTTTGGCTATCCTTTGTCATTTGGTTTTCCATATCAATTTGAGTGTTGTTCTCTCAAGGTCTGTGAAGAATTGTGCTGGGATTTGGATGGGGATTACATTGAATCTGTAGATTGCTTTTGGCCAAAATTGCCATTTTTACTATATTGACCCTACCTATCCAAGAGTATGGGAGCCCTTACCATTTTCTGGTACCTTCTTTAATTTCTTTCTTTAAAGACTCAAAGTTCTTGTGATACAGGTCTTTCACTTGTTTGGTTAGGGTTACTCCAAGGGATTTTATGTTGTTTGTGGCAATTATAATGGATGATGTTTCTCTGATTTCTTGCTCAGCCAATTTATTGTATAGGGCTCCTTTTTTTGAGTTAATCTTGTATCCTGCCACTTTGCTGAAAGTGATTATCAGCTGTAGGAATTCCCTGGTAGAGTTTTCCTGGTCACTTATGTAGACTGTCTTATCATCTGCAAATAGTGAAAGTTTGACTTCTTCCTTTCCAATTTGTATTCCCTTGATCTCCATTTGTCGTCTTATTGCTCTAGCTAGTACTTCAAGTACAATATTGAAGAGGTATGGAGTGAGTGGACAGCCTTGTCATGTTCCTGATTTTAGTGGAAGCATGTTAAGTTTCTCTATTTAGATTAATGTTGGCTGTTGGTTTGCTGTATATTGTTTTTATTATGTTGAGGTATGTTCCTGTTATCCCTGATCTCTCCAAGACCTTTATCATGAATTGCTGTTGGATTTTTTAAATGCTGTTTCAGTACCTAGTGAGATGATCATGTGATTTTTCTTTCTCAGTTTGTTTATATAGAAGATTACAATGATGGATTTTCATATGATGAACCATCCCTGCATCCCTAGGAAGAAGCCTACTTGATCATGGTGGATGATCTACTAGTGTCAAAATTAGGATGTCAAACATCCAGTCCCAGCCCCATCTTCACAGCTCATCACCCAAAATGCCAGGATAAGGTGTATATACTTCTTTGCTCATGACTGATGGAGCTAGTTGCCCTTCTAAGAGCTGTTTACTAAGCACTCTATAAATATTCTTCGGTTGTATTTATCAAACAAGTCTACAGAGAATATTTAGAATAAGTGTGAGCATTACAAACATCTTTGTATGTCAACTGAATCATGGCTCTAATTTGAAATCACAATTTCAGCTCTCTGCAGTGCTGCTGGTGCTGGTGCTGGTGCTGTTGGTGCTGCTGGTGCTGCTGGTGCTGCTGCCGCCGCTTACTCACACCCCATAAAACATGGTAGGCAGGCACATTATTCTGCTTTCAATTGTGACTTTAAACATTTTTCAAAAGCTAAGTCAAATACTTCACAAAAAGTTCCCTTCTATTGCCTGTTATGTCAACCCACTGTAGAATTTTCCCTTTCTAGCCACTGCCATCTACATTACCAAAAGCCTTGGTCCCCAGACTGAAAGCTGGGAAATCAACACGGGACTGATCCAGATCCCAGGAACGCGGGTGTCAGTGAGGAGACCTCAGAAATCTACGGGACCTCCTGTAGTAGATCAGTACTTACCCCTAGCATAGGTGTGGGCTTTGGGAGCCCATTCCATATATAGGAATATTGCCTGAGCCAAGACACACGGGGATGGGCCTAGGCCCTATGCCAAAGGATACGATAGACTCTGATGACACCCTATGGAAGGCCTCACCCTCCCTGGAGAGCAGAAAGGTTATGTATTAGGTAGGGTTCTAGTTGGGGGAGGGTAGTAGGGGAGGAGGTGAGGGAGAGTGAACTGGGATTGACATGTAAAACAATCTTGTTTCTAATTCAAATAAAACATGAAAAAGAAGATCCTTCAATGGTGTTAAAACACCATTGGGTTCATAGCTTTCAGGTTTTGAGATAAAGCCTCATGTACGCCAGACAGGCCTCAAATTTTTATGTAGCTAAGCATGACCTAGAACTTCTGATCCTCTTGTCTCTTCTTCCTGAGATTATACACTTGTGCTATCAAGACTGAAACACCTTTCTCTCTGCAAAAAATCATGTGTGATGCTGAGAATCAAAACCAGGGTTTCATGTGTGTGTAGCACACTGTTGACTGACCTACACCCTCAACTCCAGGTCTGTGGGTTTCCATTTTAATGTGTGTGGTAACAGAAGCTCACTCCACTTTCATCCTGATTTGTATGCTTACACGAATTATGCACTTAATAACATTAAGACTTCTGACTAACACCAATATTTTCCTGTCAATATGGGCCAATCACTTGCACAAGTAGTATCAGCACTTCAGTATCATTCCTAACCATTTCTAGTACAGCCTCGATTCGTTTTACTGAATTCAGCCTCAAATTCATTCAGCTTGATATTTGAACCATTCCCTTATGATCATACCTCAGTAGTATTGAGAATATCCCTCAGTTAGTCTCTACTCTTCCCCTTTCATGCATTTTGTTACTTGTCTTGTTATCCAGCATAGACTCCATGGCTCATTATTTCAACAATCTGAAACTGATTATTTCCAGGGTTATTGA
The DNA here is from genome assembly GCF_003668045.3 of Cricetulus griseus. Classification (NCBI taxonomy): domain Eukaryota; kingdom Metazoa; phylum Chordata; class Mammalia; order Rodentia; family Cricetidae; genus Cricetulus; species Cricetulus griseus. The sequence goes on along the minus strand of NC_048604.1, from coordinate 31,959,886 downwards.
CACTACCCAGTATCCTTACTACATTTCAGTTCATGTCACAATTTCAAAGCTTCCCTCTTAATTCTTAGATTTCTGATCCCTTTCTCAATTTGAAATATATTGAAAGCAACCTAGATACAATGTTGAACAGGTAGTTGAGTGCTCTACTGTAGATTACAGGTAAATATAAAATATGATATTCACTTGGGCATTTATTAATTGAGGCCACGTGAATGACTATATATTGAGATGACAGTGAGGTTCATGAAAAATGCCCATGCAGAAATTGGTGGTGGTAAGAGATCTGTGATTACAAGACAGAAACATTAAAAAGAAAATGGTCTCATTCTCAGCACAAAAGCTACATGTATGTTTCAGTCCCCAAGGACCAAATTATCCACTCCAACTAGGAAAATAAACTCAGGGGAATCCTGCCACATTATCCGTATCCACATACTTCATGTCTCTGTATTCCCCTCTTAGCCACTTCAGTTCAGCTTTCTGCTCCATCCCTCCAGTAAAACATACATGGTTAACATCACTACTGTCATCAAATAAAATAGACATCAAATTCACTATTTGACCTTTTGCCTGTGAGATTCATTGCTAAACTCCACAAGACTTGAAACAGTATTTTCCTTTAGATTCCACAACAGACTCATTTTCCCCATGTCTCTTCCCCCGAGGCTCATCTTCCTCTTCCCAACTATTATATGTCAGACTTAATCAAGGTTTGTTCATAAGCTCCACTGGCTTCCCAATCTGTAATCTTCCCCATGGCTTCAATTAGCACTTATCCTCAAGTGAACGAAATAATATTCATCCCAGACATCTTTAATCAAAAGCAGGATATCCAACTACTTGCTCCACATCTTTTCTAGGTTGTTTGAAAGTAATTTCAGGACAATCCTGAGTCACACACACACACACACACACACACACACACACACACACACACACACACACACACAGAGAGAGAGAGAGAGAGAGAGAGAGAGAGAGAGAGAGAGAGAGAGAAAGAGAGAGAGAGAGAAACTCGTGCACGCACTTCCCACACAAAATGTTCTTCTTCCTGGATCCTCTATTTTAGGGATACTTAAACTCTTTTATATTCTTAAGTTGTTCTAAAAATGGAAATATTAAGAAATGATGTAATAAGTTCATTAAAACTCTGGAGTGACAGACTGATAACCTTTTGGATCTTTCTTCTCACACTTGGGTATGCATTATAAAAATAGATTAAATCTTAGGATTAAAGGAAAGGTTCCTTTAATGGATTTCTTCTGCAAATTCCCTAAATTCAGGAGAGCTCTGAATAAGAACATCCACAAAAGATAGCCCTTTCTGTACTTATTATTTTGAAAGATATTTGTTGTTCATGGTCTAAAGTTAACTCACTATAATTTCTGCTGCAGCTTGGCTAAATACCAAATTTGCTAATGTTACTGAAGAACTTAGTGTAACTTGAGTTATATAGTTAAATATATTTGTTTATATTGATTAGCTGCTTCAAGTTGTAATTATTGTTGAAGTTATTGTTAAGACTCTGAAGAGCCCCCATGGAAGGCCTCACCCTCCCTGGGGAGCACAACATGGGATATGTAGGGTGTTAGTTGGGAGGACAGGGGAGGAGGGAGGGAGAGGGAACTGGGATTGACATGTAAAATAATCTTCTTTCTAATGCAAATTTAAAAAGTTAAAAATAGTATATAATTTTTCCCGTAGTTATGGATATACATATACACAGAAAGATTGCCATATATATTTTACACTTGAAATATATATATATATATATATATATATATATGTATTATATATAACATATATATAACATATATATAATACATATATAAGATATTAGATATATGTGTGATTTTTGAGCTAGGATCTTGTTATATTCTCAAAGTCCTGGGCTCCAGTGATTAGTTTTTGAGATGACTCCCAGTACACTGGCTTTATATAATTTATTTTATCAGATCTATGAAACTCATGAGAAAAAAAATCATACCTTTCTCCGTGGCATCCTAATAAAAAATAACTTCTCTTAAGAATAATATACCCACTGCAAGACTCCATTAGAGCTAAAAAGTTCACACTAGCATTGTGACTTGACTTACATTCAGTGAAAAAATACAACCTGTGTGTGGACTTAGTCAAATAAGAAACCCACAATTATCTGAGAATCAAACTGATACGCAGCTGCCTTTGAATGAGAAAAAGAAGTGGTTTTATTTGACTGTGTTTCCTTTCATTCACCACAGGGTAAAAAACGCAACATATTTTTAATTAGCATTTCTTACTAGAATGTGGAAATATTAGCCTCCAGATACACATTTATGATCTCAAAACCAGATGGTGGAAAATATCCACATGAGGTGAAGCAGAGGGGCAAACATTGTGACTCAAGTGATTTGGAGACATCTGATGCATGGAAGGGGTGCCCACAATGAATCCAGGAGAAAGGAAGAGTAGACAACACAACTGCTTAGCCTGTGAAAATCTCAGATGCGTTTGAGAAAATGATACCCCATCAATAATGGCTACACTCATGTCTGATTTCAGGAAATGGCTGAAAATTATAGGTTGTAATTTCCAGCCTCAAATGTAAAATCACTCCTTTAAATGGATGTGATTTTGAGACCTAGGATTTCCATGGTGTTTTTCTTTTGAGGGGAAGTTTTATCAGATTGGGGCACACTACAACACAATAGCTATTAGCAGAGCCTCCCAAGTACAGTGGTGTCTTTATCAGACCTTCTCGTTTCACTTTACAATTGTCATCCTCCTCTAAGGATGGCTGAAGCATTATCAAATGGGAGAAAACGTCTGTGGTAAGGTACTATCGTAATCAGGAATCAAAGCTACTTTCTGTACCTTGATCAAAAAAGCAAGAGAGAAAGGGGAGTGGAAGGAAGGAGGGAGGGAGGGAGGGAGGGAGGGAGGGAGGGGGAGGGAGGGAGGGAGGGAAGGGAGGGAGGGAGGGAAGGAGAGGGAGGGAGGGAGGGAGGGAGAAAAAAGAAAATTCACGCTCAAACTTCAGCACCCTGGCATTTGTTATTCCCTCTATTAAATGCATCTCCTCTTCTAAAATTCCATCTCTCCACTCTCTCCCTCCCCCTTCCTTGTAGCCTAAAATATCACATATCAGATATTCTTTCCTTGACTTTCCAGTACAACTCATCTCTCTCCCCATTGCTCTCTAGCTCCTTGATTTGCTCCATTTTTCCTTATGGCTCTTTCAATCTCTGATGTATTATTTATTAACTCTATTTCTCCTAGTAGAACAGAAGCTCATGAGAGAAATTTTACTTGCTTTTTTGTGTTATTATACCTTCTTACTGGAATGGTTCCTGGTACTTTACAGTTGTTCAGTACATATTTAATAATTATAAATATTAAAAACATTCAGAAGAGTTTTCAATAGGTAATAAACACTGAAAGGACATTTTATCACTTTTCATTATGAAGTATATATATATATATATATATATATATTATATATATATATGTGTGTGTGTGTGTGTGTGTGTGTGTGTGTGTGATCATAAAAACATCAAATTAAATCTGAATGTTTTAGCATTATGGTATCACCGACAGGAGCTTGGGTTTGAGTCTCTTTGTAAAACTTCCCACAAAGAGGGACTTTACCACTTCTCAGGCAAACTCTACTGTGATTAGACCAAAGGCATTCCATTAGTAACCATTTGAAAGTCTCGCATTCATTTAGGTTAGAATCTACTCTGGGCACCATCTTCTAATTCTTTTCACTTTTTAAAAAAATTTTCTAATGAGTTATTTCTTGCAAAATTAACATCTTCTACATAAGCATATGTGTTTATTTTGTTTGGAAAACAAATTATTCATTTCCTTTATGTACATTCCATGACTTCTTGCCATCATTTAGAAATATTTCTTAAAATACATTCTGGATATGAAAAATTAATATTATTTTGCCAATGGAATCATTTTTCTTAGGTACTATTAATGCATTTTATTATTTGGTGTGCATTTTCAAAATGAGGTATGCTTATTGATTCATTGTCAAGTACTTGTTCTAAAAGTACATGCTTTGCTACTTAAAAATCATTTATTTAGCTGTTGACACAGAGGTACATTTCACATTTGAAGCATAAGAACAACTTATTGCTTAATCAACTGCTTGTGTACAAATTTAGTTTTAATTCATGGTGTTTACATATTTCATGTTTAATATTTTAATTTTTCACAGAATATACAAGTGTTAGTGGCATATAAGAATCAATGATTTTATTTACATATGAGGTTTGTGTGAGGCACACATACCCTATATGGTTAGAATGTAAAATTGCTTCAATTATCTTATAAGTGACTGAAGTCCACTCCCATGGCTCATATATCATAAGTTAACTCTGTATTCTCCAGCCATGCTTTCAATTACAATTGGTGATGTGATACACTGTGAACCAGTGATATTAAACATATGAGGGCTATAGACGATTTTTGATTATTTCCTGTGAATATTTTAAGTCTAATATGGTTATTACATTGGTGGTCATAATACTCTACTGCCACCTGGTGACATTATATTGACCACTCTGAGTAAATATAACCTTTAACTCTCTCCATTTGACCATGTAGGGTTTGTGAGTTTGAATGAGCTATTGATCAATATCCACTGTCTATATATTCTTGAATCAAAGAAACTAGTCTGTGTGTCAGTGGTTTATAAGTTAAAAAAACAAAACCAGTGGATACCCATTCATGCATTATAGCAAAAGAAATAGACAAGATATTTTCAAGTGTGGTCAACTGATTAAGTCATGATTGAATAATTTTAATATTTTTGGCATGAAGTTACAATAGTATTTAAATGCTCCATGTATCTAATTAAAGCAGTTTAGTTAACAATATTTCACAAAAATGCTTTAAAATTTTTAAGATTTATTTCATTTTAATTTTGATGTGGTATTTGCAAATATCTCCACTAGAAAATAATTATATTCACAGAAAATTTCAAAGACAGTGGACAGAAATCTCATACATACTTCTCACAGCCCTGACAATAATTACATTGTAGGTGAGCATATTAAAATGTCACACCCAAAATTGATAATGGCATTATTCAATTTTATCATACATAAGTATCATGAAGGTCCAGATAGAGAATTTTTCAACTATCACAGGAACCACTTATGTAATCTTTTGGGAGGAATAGGGGTTTCAAGATAGGGTTTCTCTGTGTAGCTAGCCCTGCCTATCTCTGGTCTTTCTCTGTAGACCTCAACCTAAGAGCTCTGCCAGACTCAGCCCCCCCCCCAAGTTCTGGGATTTGGCATGCCCCTGGAAGCTATATCCTATTCTGACCTTCCACTCTGCTTCTGAGATGGCATTAGGCAAGCGCTCTTCTCCATCATGCCATTTCCACCATAATATTTACCTCCTGTCAAGGCAAAGCAATGGAACCATACCATGGACTGAAACTTCTAAAACCATGGTCCATGAGAAAGCCTTCCTCTCTTAAGTTGATTTTCCATTTGAAAAATCAAAACAACAATAACTAAAAAACCTGTTGAGAAGAGGCTTTGTTCAGTCTAGTTTAAGTTATTACCAACAAAGTACCTAAAGATATCTGTATTCAATGTTTCTTTTTTTGCATGTACACTTCAGGAGTATGATTATTGGGTACCACAGGATGTATGCAATTCATTTTTAAATATTTCATTTTAAATATATATGCACACACACATACATATATATAATCTTGACTGCAGCTTTAAATATTTATATATATTTAGATATATATTCATATGTCAGTGATATCATATAATGTTGAGTGACATATAGATGCTATATTTTTAACATGCTTTTGCCTACCTCCATGTATGAAAGCCTTTAAGTTTTCAGCAATGTAGAGAAACAGGTCAAGTATAATCCTTGCTTCGCTTCATCCACAAAATAAATTTAGAGACTTCAAGGAGAGACATTCTAATTTATTTATTGGTATTTCTACTATTGACATTGATTTCTATTATTTTTCAGTTATTTGGAAATATTTGTATTTCTTCTTCATTTCTATTACATTTTTCCCTATGGTTATAGCATTCTACGTCTGTTCTTATACTACTTACAAGATATTGCAGCCTCTCAAGTTTGTCATGAGAAATTGTGTATCAACTTTATTGGTCATCCTTTATTTTTCTATCATTGTCTCAAGAATTTTCTTCCTGGGTTTCCAAATGTTAGAATTTATTTATTGGTGTGGACTTTATTAACTTTACCGTTTTAGAGTTTGGCTTGGATTCTTGCATTTGTTGTTTGTGTCTCTCATCAAATTCAGGATATTTTAGCCATTATTTTGATTATTTTCAGAACTCTATATATTTTAGTCCTTAGCCTCTGTATCCAAGTTGGCATGCCATATATACTAATGTCTGATTTTATATTGTTACACACTCTTTTATTTAAACTAGAAACAAGTTTGTTTTACATGTCTATCCCAGTTCCCTTTCCCTCCCCTCCTCCCCTGCCCACCACTGACTCCCCAATATCATCCCCTTTCTGCTCTTCAGGGAGGGTGAGGCCTTCCATGGGGAATCTTCAAACTCTTGAGGCACTCTTGTTTCATTTCCTCTGTTTCTACTGTCCTATCACCAAGTTCATTAATCTTTAGTCCCTTCCCTCCAACCTGTTGTTATATTTTAAATCATGTTAATTATATATACATGGAGTCAGTAAAAAGCATGTATGAAGAAGTATGTCACTCAAAGTTGTATAATATGTCTGATATATATATATAATATATATATATATATCAGACATATTATACATATATATATATATTGACTGACTGCACCTTTAAAAAGTAAAATACACACATCCTGTAAACCCAGCAAATACATAGAATTTTTACATCTTCTATTTCCTTGTTATTATTTTCCTCATTTTCATGTTTTTTATTATTTATGGAAAATTAATTTGTTTGTGGAAAATTAATACAAAGTCTGTTTAAAATTCTATCAGAAAAATTCAATTTAATCTTTATCAGATTTCCATTTGTTTGATTGACTTTCCCTTACATTGAGATTTTTCTCATTCTTGAGAAAGACACGTAAAGACAGTAAACAATACACTTTGAGCTACAGTAAAGAAAACAGCTTGGCACTGGCACAAAAACAGACAGGTGGAACAATGGAAGCGAATTGAAAACCCTGGTATTAATCCACACACATAAGAACACCTGATTTTTGACAAAGAATCTAAAATTATACAATGGAAAAAAAGAAAGCGTCTTCAACAAATGGTGTTGGCAAAAAAGGCAATATACAGCAAGCCAACAGTCAACATTAAACCAAATGGAGAGAAACTCAATGTGATTCCTCTAAAATCAGGAACAAGACAAGGCTGTCTCCTCTCTTCATATCTCTTCAATATAGAACTCACAGTTCTAGCTAAAGCAATAAGACAACAAAAGCAGATCAAGGGGATACAAATTGGAAAGGAAGAAGTCACAATTTTACTATTTGTAGATGATATGATAGTTTACATAAGTGAACTGAAATACTCTACCAGGGAACTCCTACATCTTATAAACATCATCAAAGTGGCAGGATACAAGATTAACTAAAAAAATTCAGTATCCCCACTACATATAGAGGATAAATGGGCTGAGAAAGAAATCAGAGAAACATCACCCTTTAAAATATCCACAAACAACATAAAATATCTTGGGGTAATGCTAACCAAACAAGTAAAAGACTTGTATAGCAAGAACTTTGAGTCTTTAAAGAAAGATATTAAAGAAGATACCAGAAAATGGAAAGATCTCCCATATTCTTGGCTAGGTAGGATTAACATAATAAAAATGGCAATCTTGCAAAAGCAATCTACAGATTCAATGCAATCCCCATCAAAATCCCAGCACAATTCTTCACAGACCTTGAAAGAACAATACTCAACTTTATATGGAAAAACAAAAAAAACAAGATAGCCAAAACAATACTGTACAATAAAGGAACATCCAGAGAGGCATCACCATCCCTGACTTAATTTTTTTCTTATGTTTGGTTTTCATAGGATTCATAGACTTTTAACAGTGCCTAATGAGAGAAGTGAGAAAGAGTACACTTAGATATTTTCAGATATATTAGACATAACCCATTTGAGCATGATATGGGGGTGCATCCCTGCAATTCCTGCACTCAGGGGACTGAGGCAAATGAATGGTGAGTTCTAGGCCAACCTAGCATACACAATAGGACCATCTATAAAATAATATCAAGAAACAAGAGGAAAACAAAACCTACTTTATATTTTTTGGTTGCTGACAAAGTATAACAAAGCAAGTAAGAGTATATTGAGTACTGTCCGTCTTAAGATAAAACTAACATCTACATCTTTGGATGAATAAACAGTGTAGATTTTCATTCAATATTTGGAATATATGTTTTGTTGACTGGTACACATATGTTTTATTATAAACATGTTTATTGTTGTTTCAAGGCATTTTTGTGTTTTAAGGAAAAACCACAAAATAAGCTGTACCCAAGAATAAAAAAAGCTGTAACATTTGAGTCCAGTAATTTTTTCACCCAAGCCTGAACCCAATTTTTTTATTTATCTGAAAACATTAGCACCCTTTCTTTTTCATTTCAGTATGATGGTTCACCTTAGTTACGAGGTATTCCTTGCAATGTTTATTTGCAGTTTAGATCTGAGTTTTGAAAAAGAAAATATCACAGTCAATAAAATAATAGGCATAAAGTCATCTATCACATATTTGTTTATAAGCTTGTTTCCTGAAAACTTTTGATTGTTGGTTCCACTCATATGGATCTCTTCGCTGGAAAGTATTACAAAGTATACTCTTAGCAGAAAATTTCTATTGAATATATATTTTCATGATTTTTTTTATTCTGGAGATGGTCACTTTATATTGTTATTAGTATTAATAACTATTTTGTGGGTTTTTGCGACAAGCTACCTCTATGTAGTTCCAACTGTCCTGGAACACAGTATATAGACCAGGCTAGCTTCAAACTCACAGAGAGCTGCGTGCCTCTACTTTCCAAGTATTGGGATTAAAAGCATGTACCACCATGCCTGTATGTTGTTATCTAACTTATCTTCTTAGCTAGAAGTAAAAGTACATGAGTGCAATAGTGACTTTTTTGTTTTGATTTTTAACAGTACCCTGACAAATATTTTATTACTTTATTAAATCATTGAAAATGGTGATGACAGTAAGGAATATATTAGAGCTGATATATACTATGGTGGAGATAAAAGGAAAAATGCCTTGAATTTAGATAAAACAGCATTTATAGTATTTAGAAAGCACACACACACACACACACACACACACACATTTATATATACCATCTTTGATACTTCAAAATACCCTGTGAACTGCCACAATATTTTATCATTTTCTATTTATTGATAGGGAAGTGAAGATCCAGGTGTGGCAATAACTCTAGAATTTCACAAACCGGGGTTCTAATTTCAGTTTCATTATGTACCAGGGTATATGAATTTAAGTAAATCCTCAATCTTAGTATATACATGACAGAGTTCTATTTTCTTTTTGGTTTTTCGAGACTGGGTTTCTCTGTGTAGCTTTGGAGCCTATCCTGGCACTCGCTGTGGAGACCAGGCTGGCATCGAACTCACAGAGATCCACCTGCCTCTGCCTCCCGAGTGCTGGGATTAAAGGCGTGCACCACCAAAGCCCGGCTTTTTTTTTTTTTGCTTGTTTGTTTTTGTTTTTGTTTTTGTTTTTGACATGACATAGTTCTTAATGTGATTAAGTAAATAAAATAATGTTTATAGAACAATTATAAAGATACCTGTGATGGGGACTGGAGAGATGTCTCAATGGTAATGAGCATGTACTGCATTTGCCGTGGAACCAGGTTCAATTCTGAGCCTCATTAGTGGCTCACAACCATCCGGAACTCCTGTTTCAGGGTATTCAATGCTCTCCTCTGGACTTTGCAGGTACCAGGCACTCATATGCAATTAAAACTCCCATGCATATGATAAATAAATAAATCTTTCAGAAAACTACCTGTGGATAGTTCTCCTCTAAGACTCTAAGCTTGGGTAAGTGGATAGGTTTCCAATACCATCTATGATACATCTGAAACACAATGCCTGTACCCAAGGCTCTGAGAACACCCCAGAAGAGAAGGTGGAATGGTTATAAGAGCCAGAGGACCAGTGTGAATTTTGCTGTAAGAAAGGGAAGCTTCAGCCATGACATCACGACAACATATTTCCCTAAATAAGACATGAAGACATTCAATGACTCAGGGCTCAAGCCTAGAAAAAGAACTACAGACAGCTAAGTAATTCTGAGAGTAGGAGACATACTCTTCCCCAGGCGTGAGTTCCCTAATTCCAATGCCAAGTGGTCATGCTTGAAAAAGAAAAAGAGAGAGAGAGAGAAATAGTTCGGGGGTGAGGATTACATGGAAGGAGGGAAAGAGTTGAGGTTGTAAAGGGAAGGAGGAAATAAGGAAATGGAATTATATTTTAGGTATTTTGTAGTTAAAATTGTGATATCATACGTACACAATCAATACTAGATGTTTTTAAGGTTTCATTTGGTTTGGTTTTGATGAATCGACTTACACAGTATGAACAATGATAAATTGAAATCTGGCTCTGAATATTTCTTTTCAGATTCATCCATACTGTTTTCAGGTTATTTTTTGAGCAAAATTTGCTTAGTACTAGCTTCTGAGTGATTAATTATCAGGGTTCAGAACCAATCTTCCTCCTACCTACTTCTTCAGTAAGTTAAGTGTAAAGAATATTGACAGACAATCATGGATGATCAGTGCTGGTTACAGTAGATCTATCTATTCTTTAAAATTTCCCTCAGCCACATTTATTAAAAGGTATTGTCTAAATCACAGCCATAGTCACAGGATTTAATTATAGAAAATAATTTGTTGGAAGTTGGTCACTCTTGATATCACCACAGTTCTACCCTAGTACACATAAGTGCCTATATGATTTGAGTTTTATATTTAGTATTTTTAAGTCTTAGATAACACTATCAACTAAGAAGTATTAGCATTCCTTAGATTACCCTGCCCTACAGAAATATGTTCAACAATCTCAGCTCGACCAAATCCAGGGGGAATTCACCAAAAGCTGAATAATCACTCTCTGGAGTGATTTTGAATGTCAGAATATTTACATATTGATCTATATGATACTACCACCAATCTCTAACACAGCAAACATAAGATATAGTTTGGGCTGGCAGATTTCTATTTATGTCTAAAATACCTAGTTTGTGTTTCCCCTGGTGATCTTCATGGTTATAAAGCTTCATCTTTCTCTGGGCTAGTGAATAATAAATAAGTGTAAAAGTCTCACAAAATACCAGGCACTTAAGAAGCATTCTTTACAGCACATTTAGTATTTCTTTACTGAAAATATATACATATTCAAATCCATATTTAATAATTCTTTATTCCTCAGAGAAGGAAATGAATATATTTCAGTCTCTATATGCCAATACAGACAGCTCAGATAAATTTAAGCATCACTGAGATATACCTTGTAGTACCTCCTTACCACCATAAGGGTCTGTACTATGAATCTTCAAGAATGGGTGGGACACATTTGAACTACTCATGAAAATACTAAATGTAAATTTAAAGTATTCATATTCTTGGTACAATTATCACAAAATGAACAAACTATTCAGTTAAAGAGGTGAGAAAAACAAATCCCCCAAAATGTGTTGACAAATCATCTTTGGGTTGCATCCTAAACTTATTAAACTGTCAGGGCTGAATTATCAGTAAATCAAGAATGATGTTAATGAGCATCTGTGCTTCAGCTTTCAATGCCATTTGGCAAACAGTAGCACAAAAAGAAAATGGTAATTAGCAATAAAGGTGTGTTTATTGGTTTGTGTGATTGATAGAAGCTGTATGTCTCTTCTGCATGGTATGTTGTTCTTTAAAAATTTGCCAAACAATGGATTCAAAGCCAGTTCTCTCTCTTTAGAGCTGTATAACCTTGAAATGTCACTGAGAAAAAAATCAATTAGTTCAGGCAGGTGAGTGAAAGAGAGAGAAAAAGAGAGAGAGGGAGGCAGAGAGAGAGAGGGGGAGGGAGGGAGGAAGGGAGGGAGGGAGGGATGGAGGGAGGAGATCGGACTTAAAAGAAGTGAGCAAAATTGGAGTAGCAATCTCTACATTTTACAAGGGCTTTCCTTACCGTAATCCATCTTTCATACTGAAACCTATGATCCTTCCAAGCATAAATTTAGTTGAGATATTCTCTGATGAAAAACTTTCAATATATTATTCAAGTTTCTTCTTTGTTCTATGGGTCATTTTATTAACAAAGTTTGCATAATTCCTAAACTTCTTTAGTTATCTATTCGTTGGTATCCTCTGGTAGTCTATATTATTACAAAGAAAATTAATATTCAAGAAGGAGATAGAATGAGGAATGTTCACATACTTCTGGAGAAAGTACACACTGTCAATAAAATTTGAGAGTAAAATGGCAATAGGTAGCAAAATAGACAATATTCACAACCTATAAGGTTCTCATCCATGTCTGAGTATTATGTTGAAAATGTTCACATACATGCATCTATGGAAGTGGTGTTACAACAGTGAAAATTAGGGTAAGAACAAAAGTTCTTCAATAGCAATAGGGTTAAAATAAATTATGGTTTATCTACATAATGGAAAATATAGGGAATGTCAAAAGTTATGATTTACTACATGGAGAAATACACAAAAACAAATGTTGAATTAAGAATATATTCAAGAAGTGTCTTTTTAAAGTAGATAGAAATTAACACAAATTCACAGCTGGTCAAGTGAAGAAAATGAAAGACTGAAGAACATTAAACTTTAAATGGTACATCTATCTTAGACTCCCCCCTCCTCTCCAGTTCAGGGCATATTGTAGAAAAGGATGTAGACAGACTGTAAGAGCCAGAATCAGTGGATAACAAGGAACCAGTGTTTTCAGACTGTGGGAATTTGAGTGAATGTGGCTCCTATAAATTCATTGGGAATGGTACTTGTTGAAGTAGCTGTGGCCTTATTGGAGGAAGTGTGTCACTGGGGGATGGGCTTTGAGTTTTCAGAAGCTCAAGCCAGGCCCCTGGTTCTATTTCTTTCTTCCTGTTGCCTGCTGGTCCAGATGTTGAACTCTCAGCTTCTTCTCCATCCCCATGTATGTCTGCATGCTGCTATGATTTCGTCCATGATGGCAATAGACTACACCTCTGGACCTGTATGCAAGCTCCAATTAAATGTTTTCTTTTATAAGGGTAGCAGTGGTCACCATGACTCTTCATAGTAATAATACCCTAACAAAAACAAAGACATAGCAGGAGATTTGCACATATGAATATATAGCAGTTGTGCCAGATCTGGGCAAGCTCATGATAGGCCAAATCACAATACATACAGAAGAAGAAGGCACAACATGCCACTACTTGCTGAGGAGTTAATGACAATTGATAGCTGCTAAGAGATGGAGGTTTGCTTAAGTGTGTGGCCTTGGGTGTGTTGAACACATTCCAGCAAAATCCACACACACCCAAGTGCATATAGGAAACGAGAACTGGACTCAATGTTTTTGTTTTGTTGGTTTGGCTTTTAAAGCACATAATATAAGGTGGTTAAGAAAGAGTGTATAGTGATAGCTCAGTCATTAAAGGCTAGACTCACAACCAAAAATATAAGAAAGAGTGGATGGCTCTGGGAAGAGCTGGGGTGAATATGACAAAAATATATTATATGACATTGTCAGATAATAAATAATTTGCAAAAAGAAAAATAATATGTCACCAGATGGAAAGTAGAATATGATGCCGCATGTAAAACATTAAAATCAATGAAAACTGTATGTATTATATATGGGCACTTAAATGTATGTGATTACATACAAAGGAAGAACTGACACACATTTAAGAGAGAGCTTTCTTTTAGAGAGGAAAATGGGATCAGCAGAAATGACAAAAGGGATTCATTTTTACTGGATATATATATATATATATATATATATATATATGTCAGTATTTCACATATATAATATACTGGATTTTACTTATGCATTTTTTTATTTTCTTAAAAACTCTTAAATGTGGAAATGAGAGATTTTAATGAAAAATTGCTACTAAATTACAAAAATCAATAGGTTATATACCTGTGCATTTATTACCTGGTTTAATAATTTTGGATAATTTTATTAATGTAAACAACAAAAATATATTTCTCATAGCTCTGATGGCTGAAAATCCATGATCAAGGTTCCTTCAGCTTTGGTGCCTGGTAAAGCTCTAGTTTCCACTTACATGATGGTACCTTCTTGTCACATTCACTAGAAGAGATAAACATTGTGTCCTCGGGTTGCAAAAGGGATACATTAGCAAAAGGGGGCGACTAATGCTAGTTTCATCCAGACCTTCCAGCATGTCCTAATCTTCTTCATGATTAATCACTCCCTGAACATTCCCACTCTGATCACACTGGTGGCTAAGTTTCAACACATTACTTCTATGGTGTACATTCAGAACACAGAATAACAAACATAAAATTTGTCAATGTCTTATTTTTTGTGTTGAATTTGTTTAAAAGTTTTCATTAAAATAAGTCACACACATCAAATTTTAGCACAAGATAAAAACACAGGAACAAAAAGCCAAGAGATGCATGCTGTACTTCTTCACACTTTTGCCATTTTCCCATGTCTTGTAAAGGTTATGACAAAAAATAAATCATTCCTTTTTATGGGTGCTTATTCTGTGAGATTTCCTGAATGATGAAACATAGGCTTGCACTGTAATCCTGGGATATAAAATTAAGCAGTTTGTGAACGTAGATACCTAGACAATTGGGTATTGTAGTTTACTGTGTTAGTGAATGTGGACTGGGGGTGACCTAATTAAAACTGGTTGATTTTCTTCCCCACAAGGACACTTTGAAACTTTTTCTTTATATCATAATGTGATGTGTATTGACACAATGGTGTGGAAAACATCTTCCATTAGGAAGGTAGTGTAGTGCTAGTAGGGGATCACTTGCGCTTAATGTTCTTTAGAAATTAGAGTTTCGAATACTATGACAAAACCAATAAAAACATGCACCTGGAAACAGAGTACAAAGCCACCTGAGTAGCTTAAATATCTAACAAAAAATGATCTGATACATAATTATATGCAAACGCAGGAACATCGATTTATATTCTACCAACTCTGGAAACTAGAGAGTATGTGATCAAGCTGCCAGCAGGTCTAGTGGTCTGATGACAGATGCCATCTGCTTCTAAGATAGTACCTTGTTGTGTCCTCCAGGGGTGAGCAATATTGTTTTCTCATGTAGCAGAAGGTGTAAGGACAAAAATGACAAACTTCTTCTGTAAAACCCTTTGATAACATCTAATTCATCCATGGAGTCTTTAGCTTCAAGGCTTAATATTTTGTAGGCCAAACCTCTCAACATTATTATACTAATGACCAATTATTTTTGTTTGTTTTAATTATGAAATAAATGTCTTTAAAATTTCAATGTCAAATGGGTTCAGGACAGAATTAACTCTTGGAAGAAAATGTAACTGCAATACTCCTCAAATTATTCCACAAATGAGTAAAGAAGGGACTTTTCCTAATTACTTTTACAAAGTTAGTACTAACATGATACCAAAGCAAGACAAAAATTCAGCAGCATAAAAAGAAAATTATAGGCCAATGTCTCCAATTGGCACGTGTGTCAAAATTCTCAATAAAATATTTTCCCGTTGAGGGCCCTACCCTGCCTGGGGAGTGGTGGTGGATGGGGTGGGGGGTGGGCTGGGGGTGGGGGAGGAAGTTTGGGGGTGAGGGGAGGGAGAGGGAGAAGGGACTTGAAATAAGCTTGTTCCCTAACTAGAACTAATAAAATAAAATAAAATAAAAATAAAAAAAGAACAGTAAGTGCTCTTATCCCATAAGCAGTCTCTCCAGTCCCAAATGTGTTATTTGAAGTTCTATATGTTGCCAAAAGAAGAAATAAATGTAGCAACATAATCTTAAAAAAATATTTTCATACTGAATGTTAAAATGCACTATAAAGATTATCCATCTTGATGAAGTTGGCTTTATCCCAGAGACTCAGAAATGGTTCAACATACATAAATCAATAAATGAAATCTGCCACTAAGATTCAAGAACAGAAGACACATGTTCACATCATTATATGCTGAAAGGGCATATGACAAAATCTAACATTCTTTTCATGATAAAAGTCCTAGCCGGGTGTTGGTGGTGCACACCTTTAATCCCAGCACTCGGGAGGCAGTGTCAGGCAGATCTCTGTGGGTTTGAGACCAGCCTGGTCTTCGGAGCAAGTTCCAGGACAGCCTCCAAAGCTACAGAGAAACCCTGTCTCAAAAAAAAGGCTAGGACTGTAAACATTTAAACCATAATGTCATAATAGACTCCTATAAAACAAAAAATAAACTTAAATGATAAAAATTGCAAAAACAATAAATAGAATATAGTTTGTATTTATGTATTTAGGAATATATCTGCATATATGTAACACCAATTAAAGAAAAGAGGCCATGAATTTGAAAGAAACAAGAGGGCTATATGGGAGAGTTTGCAGGAAAGAAAGGGAAGGTGGAATGATATAATTACATTACAATATTAAAAACAAAAACATAAAAATATTGTAGAAGGAAATATGAAGGATAAGTCTCTTTATAAAAGTCTAAGATATAAAGTATTAAATTATAAATTTTAATGACTACATTTGCATGTTGTAAAATATGAAAGAGCTTTGGCAAAGTGAACAGGTAATTCAATATATTAGATTTCTTTCTGGGCAGAAAGGGAAACATTTACTTCCAACATAGAGGGAGCTTCAAAGACATTGATAATGCTTAATAGTTAATGTTATTGTTATGTATATAAATATTCTTTTCATAACTATTATCTAAAATAATGACATATTTTCCTTTGTATACATATTATATTTTGTAATAAAAATAATAAGTTAAAATATTTCTGAGTATAATGAATGAGATAAGGCTCTTCTCTATGAATATCAGAAGTTTGCTGATCCAAAACATGGCCTGGCCAGAGTTATGGTCTACCAGTTCCTTATTTATCTGGGGTTTGTGTTTTGTCCTTGCTTTGAATGCCACTTAAGTATTATAGTACTATTATGGAGTGCCTGAATGACATGCCTGTTGATTATTAGCTCATCTCTTGATGGTAAAATTATCCTATTAAATGTGTATTTTCTATGCAAATTAAAGCAATTTTGATATTCCATTTCACTTCAATCAGAGTACCTATCATCAAGAAAATAAACACTAGGAAATACTGAAGGATGTTGGGAAGAGAACTCCTATTCACTTCTGGTGGGAATATAAACTCATACAGTCACTGGAAATGAATGTACATGTTTCTTATATGGTAAAAAATTAAAACTTAGATATCTAGGTGACTGGATATTGCCGTTTCCTATCGACTCAGCTATATCGCTCCTAAGCATACATCCAATACATTCTCTATCTTACAATACAGATACTTACTTATCCGTGCTTATTGCTGCATTAGTCACAGTAACAAAGAAATGGAACCAGGCTATATCTACAGATTAATGTGCACACAATAAACGTTAAATGATATTGAAAGTGAAATTATGAAATCTGAAGGAAAATTAATGGCTCTGAACAATATTATATTAAGCAAAGTAACCCAGATTAAGAAAGACAAATACTGTATATTTCTCATATGCTGATCCTCGCCTTTCAGGCTGAAGTGTAAGAATATAAGTAGGTTTGAGTGTGGGAACCATCTATGATGCTATCAAGAAGACCCCAAGAAGAAGGAAGTGGAAAGAGGGGATAAGGAAGTGGGAGAGGCAATCTAACCATTGCCACATGAAAATAGAAGGGTGACTCCCCAAAGGAAGGCACCAGAGTAGGCAGAAACATGGGAGAGATGAGTTAGGAGAGACAATTAATGAAAACAAATTTTGCTTGACAATATCATAAAACCTAATAGTTGATATGCTAAATGACATATATTATAAGGTTATTGAATGAATGAAATCTCAAACTGCAAAACATGTATACAAGCAAACAAAAAACCTGAAACGACAGCTGCTGGGGAATACAGGGCATGGTGGAATAATAAATATTAGGATTGCATAGGTTATTAATCATTTAAAAGCTGGAAAATGCCAACACCTAATGGGTGTCAAACAAGCAAGGTGCTCTCCTGTATCTATTTTTTGTTAGTTGTAGAATATTCACACAAATCTCAGACAAAATACACCATCATTTATTCAATAGTAAAGAGGAATTTAGAGCTGCTGACAGAAGTCCAAGTATTTAATTATTTCTGAGTTAGAGAAGTGCAGAACTAGTAGATTTAGCTCTGGCATACATGCTGGCATGGAAAGCATTCCCCACCTAAGGGCTAAGTTTGAGAGAATCAAATTCAGTTGTTTTAATTTCCACACAGCTGGTTTAAAATTGTTTGCTTGTTAGGATGCCCTGAGCCTGTAAATTGAATATGTGCCTTCTTAATTGAATGACAAAGGTATAGAGTCATGAAGACACACTGTTAAAATATTCAATCTGACTCACTCCAATTTTAGAATGCTGTTCCTGGCACACAGTAGGCACTAACTAAATGTTTGGTGAATGCTGTCAAAATGAGGAAATTAGAAGAGATTATTGAGCTTCCCAACAGTACGTTAAATTGAATGGACTATTTTTCAAGATGAAAGAAAACTGAATGAAAGAAAAATGCATCACTTTGACTGCCCCACACATACAATAGCATGGAGTATTATGGGAATTATTCAGACTGGTCACATTTGACCTGATATAGACAGATGACTAAGGCTTTTGATACTGGCTTCTCTAGTTCTGTACTGTTAAATATATTTATTGACATATGGTCATTTTCCACAGTGGTGGGATTCTGACAGATGAGGATTTTGTTTTCATAAACTGCATCACTCAGAATCCTCTCAGAACCTTTTTCCTTTTGTTGATAACAGAAGACCAAGTGCTTGAATGTGAGTTGTATATTTGTAAATACAGTATGAAGCAGCTTCTCAGAAAAGATGTAGGTGCTGGGAACTGAACTGGATCCTCTGCAAGAGCAACAAGTAATCTTAACTACAAAGCCATCTATCTTTCCAGCCCCTAAGCAGGCTTTCAAAGTTTTAGCATCTACTTGCCTGTTTTGCCTTACTGATATGTTAGAGAGTCTATAAAATAAAAATACAACTCTTCTCTTTTTCTGTGCCATTATTCATCATAAGCCTGACTCAGCTTCTCCACTGTGTCCTCTCATGAGCCTTTCAGAAACAAAGCCAATATCACCCTATTCTCCAATGGATTTGGAAGCAAACTGGTTACACAGTCAGTCACAACTCCAATGGGAAGATACTGGAGGAGAATGGAGCTGGGTGTACACGTAAGGGTTCACACACAATGGTGTGACTACGAGGGAATTTTCTTAAATTAGTGACTGATGGGGGAGGGCCCAGCCCATGTGGGTGGTGCCATCCCTGGGTTGGTGGTCCTGGGTTCAATAAGAAATCAGGCTGAGTAAGCCATGAGGAACAAACCAGTAAGCAGCACTCCTCCATGGCCTCTGCATCACCTGCTGCCTCGAGGTTCGTGCTCTGCTTAAGTATCTGTCTTGACTTCCTTTGGAGATGAGCAGCAATGTGGAAGTGTAAACTGAATAAAATCTTTCTTACCTGAAATTGCTTTGGTCATGGTATTTCATCACAGCATTAGTAACCCTAAGACAATAAATTGTGATTATATTCACTCCATAACACTTTTAACTCATCACATTCCTGCTGATTCTTCTTTTCAATTAGTCTTTGTCGTGTGTGTGTGTGTGTGTGTGTGTGTGTGTGTGTGTGTTCAGGCCTTATGGAGGTACTCAAAGCTACAATGTATTCACAACTGCAATGGACATATTATATCTAAGAGACAATGTTCTGCATATGGTTTCATAGGAGGTACCTAAGAAACATTAAGGATTAAACTGTGAAACATAAAATGAATTTGTTATCATTTATGGCTTTATTTCTACACCTGATAGTCACCTCTGTAAAGAGCATACAGGGATAAAGTAGACTTGGGGAAAACTACAACAAAAATGCATCTTGATCTGGACTATGGGAGGGAAATCTTTCATTCTTTCCCTTCTAGCCACAGATGTTCTGGTTGAATCTAGTCTGACACAAGCATCAGAATTCTTTATGTTTAAAGAATTTATGTTTAAATTTATGTTTTCTTTCTTACTAAAACAAATATCCTCAAATATCACTGTATGTTTTTTGTAAGTAAGGGAACTTGGGAATTCTGTGGGGGTATTAATACAAAAAATTTTGTGAATTTTGTGAAAGCGCTGATGTAGACCCCAAACCTCCACAGTAACCAACTCTTTACCACCGCTCTATAGCCACAGCTCATGCAATTCTTTCTTTTACTAAAAAAAAAATGAATCTCCATTACTTGCTCATTATCCTTCTAGGGAAGGGGACAATGGGGAGATTTTTGTGTGTGAACATATAGAGCTTGCTCCTGTATATCACTGGCTCTAATCAAGTTATGATCAGATTTATGTTACTGAAAGATAATAGTTGGCAATGTGGTGATGCATTAGAGGAGGTAACATAGGTGTCAAAGAGGTTGCTGCCACAGGTCACTCAAATGATGAGAATGCTCTGAACTATAACAAGTGGTAATGAAGATATAGGATAATGAGCAAGTAATGGAGATTCATTTTTTTTTTTAGTAAAAGAAAGAATTGCATGAGCTGTGGCTATAGAGCGGTGGTAAAGAGTTGGTTACTGTGGAGGTTTGGGGTCTACATCAGCGCTTTCACAAAATTCACATGAATAATCACATGAAAGGAAAAAACTAGAGGAGTCTAAGATGATCTCTGAGTTTTAGATTAGAAGACAGAACAAAAGGAGCTGCTTACAAATTAGCTAGCTTACTGGAAAAGTGGGTGTCTATTTGGGAGATTAACTTGTAAAGTTCTATAGTTGAAATGATTTTTAGTACATTGCAACATGACTTTTGCAAAGGACTTTTGGTGTTCCCAAGACAAAGTAATAATAAATGTTTAAGGTGATGGCTATAACCATTACTCTGATCTCAGCATTATACACTGTGTATATATAAAAAATGCATCACTCTTTCGCTCAGAAATATGTACAATTGTTATATGTGGATCACAACTTTAAAAATACCTTCAAATGGATAAAATTTGTAAGTGCTGATAAAATAGTTAAAGGGGTTGCATCCATTGGCTGTACAAGGAAATGTAGTCCCATGCAATTTTTATACCTGAACCTTAAAATTTTTCACTTTTGCTTCATTTGAATATGCCTTGAGATTATTATAGTCCGTTAGCATTCTCATGTAATGCAGAGGTCTTTGCTCAAAGTTGCATTCTACCTAGTACTCAGACTTTTAAAATTAAATAATTAAATGAGACTCACCCATTATATCACCAAATTGTTAGGCAAAATCCACCTTAAAAATAATCTAATTTTCCATTCCTGACTACCCAAGATTTCCTTCTACTCTGTTTAAAGGGAATCTATATGTATCCATCAATCAGGTCCTTGGTCAATGATACTTTTCCCTTGTTTTTTAAAATTTTATTAAAAAATTAATTGTTTTCTTTTATGAGTATGGATGTTGTCCTTGCTTGTAATTCTGTGGTCCACATGCATGCCTTGTGCCTACAGAGGCCAGAAGATGGTGTCAGATCCTCTGAATCTGGACTTACAGATGGTTGAGAGTTGCCATGTGGGTGCTTGGACTTGAACCTGGGTCTTCTATATCAGCAGCCATTGCTCTCAGCCTTGGAGTTATCTCTTCAGCCACATTTCTGTTTTTAAACAGCACTTTTCCACAGTCTTACTTGCTTAGCATATATATATATATATATATATATATATAATATATATATATATGCTTTGTAAATAATTTATTGTCTAGAAAATAAACTTCCCAAAGGAAGGGACTTGTGTTTTTTTTCCTATAATTTTGTCGCCAATATATTGCATAGGCCGCAGCATAAACTTCAGTTAAATATATGAATGTCAAAGTAAATTAATGTAGGTTTTATGCCACATTCCTTGGATTATCCTATGTCATGTGTGGGTGAATGAACACACATGTGTGGGGGTCAGAGACAACTTTTGTAGAGTATGTTCTCTCCTTCCACCTTGATGTAGGTTGCAGGGATTGAGAATGAATTCTGTAAGACTTACACAGGAAGTATGTTTACCTTCTAAGCCATCTTTCTGGATACAGCTGCCAAATTCTAAGCTATTATAACATGTGTCACATGAACCAAATAATGTATAACTCCTTGCAGTTACTACTTCCACCATAAAAATCCTAAATAGTACAGCTGAAGGAAATGAATTCAAAATACCATACTTTGAGGTAAAATAATAGTAAAATCCTGGCACCAAAGAAGATTTTATCACCTATATCGTATCCATTCATCACTTTTTAAAAATAATCATCTCCCTATATTACCCAACAAATGTATGTTCAACTTATAGTCTTTGTCTTCCCCTTGTCCTCCTAAATAGTTGTATGTTTTGCCTGTGATCTCCTTCACCAATATTTGTGTAGCAATATTATTACCTTTCCTCAAAGTCAAACATATATTCTCAGTCCATGTGCATCACAAATGAAGCGAATCTCATTGAGAACTAGGCTCAAACTTCAAGCTAGATCGGTAGAAATGCTATGGACAGTTATAACTCTTTACTAACATCTGAACTTTGTGATCTCTACTCAAACAGAAAATATTAGGAGCGATTTTATGTCAAAGTTGGAGATTGCAACAGTTTTATAGAAAGAGTAGTTAAGGACCATTTTATAAACTGCCAGTGGTCTCCCCTCAAATTTACTTGCAAACAGTTCTATGAACAGATGTGGAAGTGGGCGTACAGCTGTCAGAAAATGAATTTGACGAGATACAAAGCCTAGAGTGATGTGTTACTGAGAGAGCTTATGCAGCTATTTGGGTTTTATAGAGATTACTGGCTGGGTTACCCAGGGCAGATGTGCTTAAAGGCTGGTAAGGCAATAATTTACTTTCTCTGAAATCTGAGGCATCCTTTCTAAAGCCATAAATTCCCAACTGCACAAGTGACTACATGTTAGTGTTAGAATTTTGGCACCATCATTAAGAATATATCACTTCTTAGCCACTTATCCCATTGTCAAAAATGAAAGAATAACAGCACCTTTTTAATGTACATCTATCCATTCATTTAACTAGACAATGCCAACTACTGTGTGATGTTTTAGTTATATAAGAAAGAAATATCTTGGAACTATCTCTATTGGAGAACATAAACATTTTAAAATGCTGTTTTATCCAGAGTCATTAAAACATACTTAAAGACAAAAATGCATGTATTTAAGGTACCCACTGAAAATGTTATTATGAAAATGTTATCAAGATAAATAGTGATAATATCCATCATCTAACAAAATTGTCTTTCCCTTTCCAAGCATATTGTACAATGTCAACCACGGGGCCATGCTGTACATTAGTTTCTCAGAATCATCATGTAAATTTATAACGTTTGATAACTCATTCTCCTTTGTGAGGGGATACCCTACTATATTTACTATTTGTATTTCCATGGTGACAGGTGATCCAGAGCATTTCCTTTGTCTCCATTTGTATGTTATCTGCAGGAAACACTTATTCAGGCCTTTTGCCAACATTAAGTGCCTTGTTTTCTTGCTAAAAGATGTATGAGCTAATTACATTTTTGACACTAAATGTATAACTGATGTTTGCTTTGCTAGTATTTTCTCCAATTCTACTGCTGTAGCTTCATTTTATTTATTAATCTGTGGAAATTTTTCAGCTTACTAGAAATACACACACACACACACACACACACACACACACACACACACACACACATATATATATATAGTTTCTTGTTTTGCTATTGTCACTTATGCTATAAACATGTAGAAAAATATTACCTAGTAATATCATGAAAATTTTCCTGTAATTTTAATAGTTGTTTTGTGTACGGGACTCAAATTTAAGCATTTAATCCATTTGGGCTATATTTTTATGTGTTAATTTGTACAAAGTCACATAATAGTAGATAGTAAATCTGAGATTCTGAACCTCAGGCATATAATCCCTGAACCTATAACCTTAACTATTTATCCATCCATGCTACTTATTTATTACTTTTGATGTTTCATTTTTGGTACTGAAATGCAAAGATGAAGTGTTTCTATAGCCAGAGCTTTCTATTCTCATGATCTTCCAGAGAGATAGCATTCAGGGAAGTGGGCAAGGAGTCAAAGTCCTTCTCTTATATGGTTGGCAGTATATCTACTACAGTTTCTGTTAGTAACAATAGATTTTTATTCTTAGAGATACATGTTTCCTTTGTGTATCTATCATGTTTTTTATTTATTATAGATCAGAGCTTTTTAAATATATTGAAAATTTGTGGTAATTTTGCATAGTAGGGCATTTTTTAGTAACATGCTCTCATATTACATTTCTGCCACACTTATAAGACTATTTCAAATTGTATTATTATTATCGATATGCTACTATGATGTATAATCATTGATCTTTGATGTTACTAATATAATTGCTTTCAGGAATTATGAATCATGTTCATATAAAATGATAAGCTTAGTCAATGGATGTTCTGTAAATTCTGATTATTCTACAAATTGGCAATCATCACATTTCTCTCAGTTTTCTCTGGTCTCCCTATTTCTTGAGATTTAATGATATTGAACACAGGCAAATGGCATCTAAAAGTTCAAGAGAGATAACTGCAGCAGACCCCTCACTTTAAAGCAAAAGCTAGAAATGAGCAAGTTTATTATGAAAAGAGTGGTAAAGCTCAATGAGTAGCCTCACCTATGAAACCATTAGTTATGTGAAGGGACTTCTTTTTTTGAGACAAGGTCTTTTATAATTCAGTCTGTTTTCTGTTGCTGTGATAAATATTACAACCAACAGAAGGTTGAAGAATAAACAGTGATTTCGTTTTACAACCCTCAGGTCATGTTCCATTACTGACAGAAGGCAGGGCCTCCGGGACTCAAAGCAGGAACCTGGAGTCATGCACTGAAGCAGAGACCATGGAGGAATGATGCTTAAGGACTTGCTACAAGGCTCATATTCATTGATAGCCAAACCTGCCTACAATCTCCTGGATCATCCCCCATTGATTATTAATCAAAACAATGCCCCATAGACATGTACACAGAATGATCTGATGTAAACAGTTCTGCCGCCGAGGTTCTCCTTCTCAGGTGTGTCAAGATGAAAGCAATGATTATCCACCACAGGCTTTCTCTGAACTCAGAATAAAAGTCTTGAAGGAAATTGAAGGTTACACTATTCATGAACACAGTAAGTAAAATTACCTTATTGCTCAAATGGAGAAAGCTTTAGTACATGAACAGAAGCCCAAATCAGTTAAAATATCTCCCCAAGCCAAAGCCACATACAGACCTAGGGTTCTACAAAAGCTGAATGAGAAGAAGAAATTGTGGAAGAAGTTTGAAATTAGCAGTAGATGGTTCATGACTCTCAAAGAAAGAAGTCATCACCTTGACATAAGTGTGCAAGATGTCGGGGGAAGTGCTGATGTAGGAGCCATTTGCCAGAATAGCTAGATAACTGCCATTGATAACTGAGCACATTTGCAGCCTACATGAAACAGCCTTTGGCTGCAAGAAGATTCCACTGAGGACTTTCAGAAATAGAGAGTGAAAGTTAACATCTGCCATGAAACTGAAAGAGAGCAAGGAGGAAGGGAAAAATGGGAGGGTTTCTGGGAGGAAGGAAAGGGAAAGGGAGATGATGTAATTTTGCTATAGATAAAAAAGAAGAAAGTTAAGTTTTATTAAAAGGTTAAAGCCTCGCTACAGTACTCCCAAGAATAGGCTGACTCTTTGTTATGGGATAGGCATACATGATACTAATAAGAAGTGTATCAAAAAATTAAGGGTTTTTAAAGTGATATGACTTTGATGAAAATGTTAGGAGAAAAATAAGGCAGAGGAAAAGGAAATTTATGGTAAATTTGTCTTTCTCTATAACTGAAAGAACAGAGACTGGATTACAGAACACCTGTTTACAATATTTGCTGGAAATTGTAAGGCCACTGGGAACTACTTCTGGGAAAATACATTTATAATATCACAGCTTATTGTCAGTGCACCTAGTTGCCCAAGAGCTCCGATGGAAACGCACAAGATAAATGTTTTCATGCTTGCTAATATAACTTCCATTCTGTAACCCATGAATCAAGGAGTCATTTTGAATTTCAAGTCTTATAATTTAAAAAATGCATCTAAAAAAGGCTGTGGTGTGCCATAGTTAGTAATTCCTCTGATTTGGGGAAAGCAAATTGAAATACATCAGACAGTATTCGTCATTCAGGTTGTCATTAACAATATTTGTGATTCATGACAGGATGTCACAATATCATGATTAGCAAGACTTGGGAGGATCATTCCTTCCTTCATGGATGATGTGGAGGGTGGAGGTGGAAGTCAGTGGAATTAAAATTTCCATGGAAGAAGAAGCAGCAGATTCAGTGGAAGTAACAAGAGAAATAGGAGTGCAGTGCAGCCTGGAGCTGTACCCGACATGCTGAAAGCTCAACATAAAATTTTAACCATGAGGACTTGCTTCTTATGGATGAACCAAAAAAAAATAGTCTTGCAAAGTGAAATCAGTCCACTGTTGAAATCACAAACTATATAAACTTAATTGATAAAACAGTCTGAGGGTGTGAAATAATTGATTTCAATTTTGAAAGAAGGTATGCTGTGTGTAAAATGATATCAAACCAAATCATATGCTGTCATAAATGGAGGAGTTAATGTCTAAGGGACATTTTGTTATTGCCTGCAAGCAATTGCCACAATCACCATCACATTATCCTTTGGGATCCAGCAGCCTGATCTGTCAGCAGCCACATTGAGACAAGACCCTTGGCAAACATCCTAATTGCAGCAGACTACAGAGAACCACAACTGTTACACTGCAGAGATTCAATGAGTGACTATGCAGAGCTCATCCCCAACCAATGCAAGACAGGGTTTCTCTGTGTAACAGTCCTGGGCATCCTGGAACTCACTCTGCAGACCAGGCTGGTCTTGAACTCACAGAGATCTGCCTGCCTCTGCCTCCTGAGTGCTGGGCCTAAAGGAGTGTGCCACCACTGCCCTGTGCTATGACTATAACTAAGGCCCAAGGAAAATAATAGAAGAGGGGGTGGGAATATTCTAATATCTGGAGGAGCAAGAGGCTTTAAGATGAAATCTTAACAATACATTTGCCTTAAACAAGGCCAGAATAATAACAACACCTGTCTATAGGTGAGTATGGATGAAAGAAATTTGACAAAGCCGGAACCCCAGATGAAGAGCCATAGGCAATCAATGGCTACTGGGAGTTTTAACCAGTTTTCTTCAGAGTCTAGGCCACTGATAGGTTATCCAAATTCAAGGGGTCAGCCCTGAATACATGTACATAAGAGCAACAAGAAATCATTTGTATATAAACTGTATGTGTGTGTTTATACAAAAAAGAGGTAATGAATTCAAAAGAGACT
This sequence comes from Cricetulus griseus, assembly GCF_003668045.3. Taxonomy (NCBI): domain Eukaryota; kingdom Metazoa; phylum Chordata; class Mammalia; order Rodentia; family Cricetidae; genus Cricetulus; species Cricetulus griseus. The sequence continues at coordinate 31,932,248 of NC_048604.1, read as the reverse complement.
AGAGGGAACATGGGAGGGATCATGTGAGGAGACAGAGTGGATTTTATGCAAAATAGAACTCATGTATGAAATCCTCAAAACTAAAACAGTTGAAAAATAAAAAAATAAAATAATTATATTTCAGTCCTTTAAAAATCTAAGAAATAGTTCTTTCTTAATTTCCTGTGTTGTAAATGTAATATTGTATGAGTTGTCTTTTCAGTTACATTTTATGGTTGTTCTCTTTTATTTGGGGGTAAATATAAATTTTTTATTATAGTGATTAGTATCATCTTAGCAATAGAATATGTTAAATATGTGCACATTATTTTTTAAGATGTAATGCTGTTCTCCATTAAATATACTTCAATATGGTTTAAGAATAAGGTATATGTACACTGGGAAATAAAATAGTCAATTTATTTCAAAATACGTTAATGTGGAACCAAACTTAAAGTGCCTTTGAGATATGACTGTTCTTAATAAGGCATAGGTTTTTCTTTTGTGAATAAAACCAAATGAAATATAAGTGTTCCCCTTGAACTGAAGAAATTGCATGAATTGGTGGATTTCTAACTCCAAAACCATCTTCATAGCAATCTATCACTTCTATTGCATTCTAGCCACACTGGCCAAATTGATGATTCTTAAAAAGTGCTTGTCTGACATATGACCTTTGCTTATTATAACGGTTTTATTATACTTTCTTTACTTTTGTAAATGTGAGTGCATGTGCCCTGACACAGGTATATAGATGTCAGAGGACAATTTGCAGAAGGTGGCTCCTCTTCTACAGTGTGGGTTTTAGGGATCAAGTCAGGTAATTAGGTTTGGAGGCAAGCACTTCTGCTCATTGAACCATCTTGCTGGCCCATTGCCATTTTGATAAAAGATAAAGTACCTCATTCAAAGAATGTTCTTGCTAAGTTGGATTTTCTTTAAGAAAGCATTATGAGATGTGTCACACTACAGATTCCATGATGAGATTTTTTTCTTTCACCTTAAATTATATATATTTTTAATTTTGGTGGGTAGGTTGCAAGAGTAGAGGGAAGATATAAGGGACAGGGAGACAAGCGGGATCGAGATTCATAATGTGAATAAAGAAAAAAAGGAAAAAGGAAAAGAAAAAAAGAAAGTATTATGAAATAGTTATCCAATCCATTCTTCCACTCCCTGAAGCAATCACAGCACTGAATTTGCTTTTGCTGCCATTCATGTTCTTTAAAACACAGAGATACATGTATGTCAATTACTAAATTTAAAAGGAAATTTTCCACTGTGTAAATGAAGCTCTGAAACTTACTTTCTCACCATTTCATTCATGATGTTCAGCCATGTTAACTGGTGAAAACTTACTTTTACCTGCCGTACTGTTCTATAAATATATGCAAATGAATAATTCTCTAGGTGATGGCCATCAGATTTCTTAATGCAATGTTTTGACGAGTGAACTTTGGAATAAATGCCAGATATTCCTGCTGCTTTCTTGATAATAGAAATAACACTGAAGGGCTGCAGTTGTAACTTGGTGACATATTACCTGTAATGTCACCATACTGAAGCATGAGTTTATCTTGCAGCACCACACACACACACACACACACACACACACACACACACACACACACACACGCCGGTACCATAGCCATTAAAATATTTATTTCAGAAATAGAAAAACATTGCTGGACTTGTTGGTACATTTTAAATCTCAGCTATTGGAGACTAAGGCAGGAGGATCACAAGGTCCAGGTCAATATGTAATACAGAGTGAGTTCAAAGCCAGACTGAACAACAGTAAGATCTTAACTAAAATATGTTAGCAAGGCAATATCAAAGAATGTCTTAAGGTGGAGCTGGAGAAATGGCTCAGTGGTTAAGAGCATTGCTTGAACTTGAAGAGGACCCAGGTTCAATTCTCAGCAGTCACATGGCAGCTCACAACCATCTACAACTCCAGTTTCTGGGAATTAGATGTCCTCTTCTGGTCTCTGCTGGCACTTATAATCACACAGATATACACATACACATGAATAAATAATAAAGTACATCTTTAAAAAAGAATACTTAAGGCAAATAAATTTGAAAATCTATATGAAATACTTATAAATATATAATTGAATATAATGATTTAAAAAGACACATTCATATGGTTCCACTAAAATTAAAATAAATCCAAAACTCACATACAGAAAAATAAAGCTCTGGTATAATTTTATGAGGAAGTACACTCTACCTGCAGCACTAAGTTCTTAGAATATTAGAAAGAAGAAATAACTAGAATTTATTTAATGCTGTTAAAAAAACCTTAAAGTCAAACCTAACCTGCTCTCACACATATATATATATGGTAAAATCCTCCATCCAAACAAGTATTCCCATTAACTTATTTTTCTTTAAGAAATATATATATATATATATATATATATATATATGAGATAAATTTATATAAGAAATATATATATGTATGTGTGTATATATATTATAGAACATAGATGCAAAGTTTAAAATCAAAATATTTAACCAAATTTATTGATACATGGTTGTGACCCATTTCCACAGTTTGTAATGTCACACTTGTCATTTTTAGGTTTACATATATAGATAAATTCTAACCTTGCAATAATAAATGTGATGTTGATATGTAATACTTAAAATTTTGATTTTAAATGTTCATCAAAATAATCACAAGGATTTGTGTTTCAAAATGTCTCTGAATCATTGGTTTTCTAAGTCCTTAAATTTGCATAGGAGTAATAAGTAACTGTGCATATGCAGTATGAGGCATTCTAGGCAGTTGTTACAAGCACAGAACACTGTATTATCACTCAAAATCATTCTTTGCGAAAAGTTTTATTATTGTATTGTGTTACATTGGCCCTGAAAATGGACTAAAATGTTAGCAATAATTATTAAGCTGTATAACATTAACAATATTACATGGAATCCTACTAAATAAATGATCTTTAAAAATAATTAATTGTACTTTATTTTATGTGCATTGGTGTGAGGGTATCAGATGACCTGGAGTTAGAGACAGGTGTGAGATGATATGTGGGTGCTGAGAATTGAACCCGGGCCCCCTGGAAGAGCATCCAGTGCTCTTAAACCACTGAGCGATCTCTCCAGTTCTAAAAATGAATTTTTGTTCATATTGAATGCTATTGGGTTCTATGTTAAATTTTCTTGGTGTGTAAGTACATTCTTTATTAAGTGACTTTTTTACAAGCAATGTTATTTTATAATCAGGAAACTTCTTGTTAATGAAAAGGAGATTCTATATAGACACAATTTAACTGGTAGCTGTAGTCCAATTGGCTAAATTATAATATTAAGATGTGAACATTTAGGTTTATAGTATGGCATTGTACTCTTAATGTCAAGAGTCCTCATTCTCACTTGGGATCACTTTTGTTTCTTGCTCAGCTAGATACATCCCCAGTGAGAATTTATTCCCAACATGACTTCCCTGTGCAATTCTGGGGCTGTTTAGGTAAAGTTGTTTTAAGCCAGTATGAAGAAAAGGATGAATTCACAAAGAAGGAATCCCAGGAGCCAACTGAATTACTCAATGTAGAATAGAGTAAGCCTGAAGTTGTTCCATCTCTGAGTAATCACACAGGAACAATATGTGGCTTCTGTATACTGTATGACCTTGACATAGTCATTATGATTTTCAGTAGCTTTTCTTTATCATACACTGTACCTAAAATTTGATCAACTGCATCCATTATAGTATTTATTCATTAAGCATGTGCATATGTCAGGAATAAGAAAGATAATGAATATTTAGCTTTCCTTTAAGGCTAAATATTATATTTATCTTCCTGTAGATAGTCTGGAATATATTAGATTAATGAAAGCACAACGTGGTTCAGAAGAGGATAACTGGTGTTTCTTGTACTAGTGATGTTTAAGCTCAAGGCTTTTCACATGCTAGGCAAGTGCCCCTGGCTGAGCTGCAAAAGGAAACTCATGCAGGACAACTACAAAACATGCAAGAGTTACATGCACTCCCAAGGAGGGAGCTACATGGGTCAAGACTCAGAAGACTGAATGCTGTGGAAAGAGAAGGTCTGGGGTGGCTACCAAGCTTCAGACGATTCTCTATGGCAGTGGTTCTCAACCATCCATAAAAGTGTTTCTTTGCTACTTCATAACTGTAATTTTGCTACAGTTATAAATTATAATGTAAATATGTAAATAAAATCATAATGCAGATATGCAGGATATCTGATATGTGACCCCAAGATGGTTGTGACCCACAGGTTGAGAATCACTGCTCAAAGGCATTTGCCAGAGGGCAGGCACATGGGAACCATTCCAGACACTCAGAGCTCAACTAGATATTATAAGAGTAGTAGGGGAACCTGGGAGTAAGTAAGTGTCTAAGAAGCCAAGAAAAGGGGTTCTAGTCTTCACAGACTCAAGTAAATTAAAGTTAATTCAAAGATTCAAAAAAGAGGGGGTGAGAACCTTAAGAGAATACCAATCACCAGTTCTTTTCCTTTATGCATAGCTCAGGTCACACTCAAAACTTACAGCCTGAAAAAGGTTGTACTCACACACATAAAAAAAGAAGATATGTTTAAAGTAAATTAGATAGTTTTTAAACCATCCCTCCCAAATGAAGTTTACTTCTTGTGTGCTGCTTTTATATATGGAATAGTACAAAAATTTGCATTCAAATTAATATACTCAGTAACAGGAACAATGTGGGAGGAGAAATTCTACCTGCTAACACTTACCAGGACATTGTTACCATCTGAAAATTCAAACACAACTATGTGAATAATTATATAATATTATACCATTATACATGCCTAATTTAATGCATTTTGGCACAGGAGGATACCACCATTTTCCTTGTCTTATATTTTTCCCAAGTCAGAGGCATGTGGCATGCCAGGCTATAGTAAATTGGTAAGCTATCAAACCCGATGTTTTATCTTTTGCTTTTTGGTTTTCCCTCTCCTCCTCTGGTATGGTAAGCACAACAAGAGCCCACCAAAGATGACCTAATATCTGAGATCTGTGACTCTATTAGGCCTTATGAAGAAATGAATTCAGGAGATGAAATCAAGGTATGGAACTGGAAACGTAGGAATTATCCTGGGTAATCTGAGTGGGACTACTTTAGTCACACAAGTCTTTTAAGAGCTGGACCCTGTGCCCTGCTACATTGAAAGAAGAAAGTAATAAGGAACAGTGAGGACATGGTTCTGTAGAGAAGGAAACTGCATTCAAGGACCAGAGAGAGAATTGAGTAATACAATCCTGTAGTTTTTCCTCACCAGAAAACATCCATAGAAACAGAGATGCGATTTCACAATAACATAACAAATAAGATTTTTTTATAGCATGGCTCTTTGTAATGAAATTGTGTGAATTCCAATTATTAAAAAACAGGAATACTAAAAACAATTGCTTACAGATGGGTTCAATAACTGGAAGGTGGAAGGATAGCAGAAAATGGAACGATCTCCCATCCTCATGAATAGGTAGGATTAACATAGTAAAAATGGCAAGTCTACCAAAAGCAATCTACAGATTCAATGCATAACCCATCAAAATTCCAACACAATTCTTCACAGACCTCAGAAGAACAACACTAAATTTCATATGGAAAAACCAAAATCCCAGGATAGCCAAAACAACCCTATACTATAAAGGATCATCTGGTGGCATCACCATCCCTGACTTCAAGCTCTACTGCAGAGTTATAGTAATGAAAACAGCTTGGTATTGGCATAAAAACAGACAGGTTGACCAATGGAATCAAATCAAAGACACTAATACTATTCCACACACCTATGAATACCTGATTTTTGACAAAGAAGATAAAAATATAAAATAGAAAAAAAAACATTTTCAGCCAATGGTGCTGGTATAACTAGATGTTGACATGTAGAAGACTACAAAAAGATCCATATCTATTGCCACACACAAAAATTAAGTCCAAATGGACCAAAGACCTCAACATAAATCCAGCCACACTGAACCTGAGGCTTTTTTGACTCCCCATAGGTGGCCTTACCCTTTAGGAGGAATGAATGGGTGTGGGCTGTTGGGGGAGTCGAGGGCGGGTGGGAGGAGGAACTGTGGTTGGAATGTAAAATGAAATTAAAAAAAAATGAGTATAAAGATTTCATTGGTGAAGCTTCCCTAAGAGTAGGAGAAAATAATCTTCTAAAAGCATCAGACCTCCAATTGTTTGTTTAATACAAGAATGTCAGATCTGTAATCATATACATACAAATAACATTATATGGATTGAGAATAACATAGTCATATATTTGGGAATATATATGTAACAATAATTAAATAAAAAGAAGCCAGAAGTCATATGTAACAATAATTAAATCAAAAGAAGCCAGAAGTCAGGAATTTGAGATCGAGGGCTGGGTACATGGGAAGAGTTGGAAAGAGAAGAAATGGAAAGGGGAAATGATGTAATGATTTTTTAATTTTAAAAGATAAAGAATATAACAACAACAAAATTAAAGTAAATCAGTTTCTTTCATTTTTAAGAGAATAGTTCAATGGAGGAAAGAAGATGAATCCACTTCCATAGAGAACAGTGAGTAAAAAGTTGAAAAGGCTTTAAAACACTGGAGGATGTGGGCTAGCTTTAGCAGTAGAGGAACTGGTGAAAGAAAACCGAAGTGCAGCTGGTAGAGTATAGATGACTCAAGAAAGACTGGATCCTTGACCAGGAAAGGAAAGGATTCTGGGAGAGAGGACAAAGAAGTGGTGATGCCTCTTATTCAGCCTTGTGTCACAATAAACATTTGGCCAAACTCCAGAGCCTGAATAGCACATTCACTAATGACGGGCATGCATGGATACATCAGTTGAATGCATGTTCTTTGCTACCAATTAGTCTGAAAGGTCACTTCCATTCTATTTTCCATCTCCAACTGTGCTCAGTTAAATTATCCAATCTAGCTCACCAGACAAAGTATTAAGAGAATGTTGAAAAGCTAAAGTCACAGGCCACTGCAAAAAACCCCAAATGCACAAGCACTTAGCACTGTAGGAAATGAAGCACTGCAGAGTCTAATGGGGTCCCATTTTTTATTCCAAGAAATATATGACACTTTTGATAAGGCACATACTTATTTCATTTCTCCCACCATGTTAGAAAAGTGTCTTGCTTTATGTAAAAAGAATCTCTCCTATCTTATTTTAAAATATTTCTTGATCAGCTCAGACCGAGGAGGAAACATATCTGGTTAGAATCTGTGGCCTTCAGCTCTTCAGCAGTGCCATGCCAGCTGCTGTAAAGCTGCAATCTAGACTACCATTTAGAAAACCGATAGAGCACTGTCAGCACTTTCCAGGATGTGCGGAAAAACAAGTGCTTTCATAATGCACTACTTTTGAAAATGCAAATGGATACTATGCCTTGTAGGGAATTTAGCAACAGCTACTAAAATTAGGGGTGTTTTGACCTTTTGACCCAAGAATCCAATTTCAGGGAATTTATCCCATAGATGCACCTGTACAGATAAGAACTGTATTATAGGCAGGTTTGTGTGATGAAACAATCAATTCTGAAAACAATTTGCATCATTATGAAGGTAAAAATTAAATATTTCTGCAGGGTAACCAGGAAGATTGCTCTAGTAATATGGAAGGATCCCAATTACCAGTTAAAACAAACAACAGAGTATAGTTTTTTTCATACAGAAGGTATTTTATTTAAGTAATAGTGAAAAAAAAGAATATACATTTGTGTTGTTAGGTTGGAACCCCTGCTCACCTCTGCACAAGCTGGAAAACCCCTTCTGCCCTCCTCCTTCCAATCCCACCCACACTGTAAAAACCCTGAACAAAGAGTTCCAAGAATTCAGAGGGTTTTTTTGTTGTTGTTTGTTTTTCTGTTTTTTTTTTTTTTTTTTTTGGCTACATGGAACCAAAAACCCAGTTCTGCATTTTTGGCAGCTGATGCAACCCGCCTTTCTGACATGGACAACTCACCCAAGTACCTGTCCAGGGGCTTAGCATATGACCATACTTGGGCACAGTACCATTTCCTGACTGGCATGTCAATGCCTGTCACCTGAGGTCCGTAAAACCTCTCTGCCTTAACCCCAGTATGCTATTTCTCTGACCCTATTCTTTAGGACCTTCCTGGAAGTGACACCCAATAAACCTGTTTATTTATCTGTCTTTAATCTGGTCCTGATTTGCCCTTTTGAGTCAGCAGAAAAATATCACATGTGAGGGGATTTACATGAAGAACACTGGAAGAATTTATAAGCTACAAATACGTGTTTAACTGTGGGACTTTCGGGTTGCAGTAGGGAAGGAAGGGGTTGTGAGAGACAGAGTGAAAAAGAGACTTCTTTGAAAAAAGAATATTTTGATTCTTTGAGGATTTCTTACAACTTATTTTTATTATAGTCATCCCTCTTCTCTTAACTCCTCCCACATACACCCCCATATCTCCACCCATCCAAGTTCCTTTTTCTTTCCTTTTAATACCCATAGGGTCTGAAATATTCTCGGACATGTGGTCATCCTCTGGAACACAGTAGACCCACCACGTGTCACACTTGTTTTTGCCGTGTGTTTTTTTCTTTTTTCTGTATTTTTTATTTAATCTTTACAAAATTATAATTTCACATGTCAACCCCCACTCCCTCTCCCCTCTCCCCCTCTGCTCCCCATGGAGGATAGGGCCCTCCAAGGGGGCCCCCAAATTCCACATCATCATCCTGGGCTGGGCCTAGGCCCTCCCTCTTGTGTCCAGGCCTAGACAGCATCCCTTCACGTGGGATGGATTCTAAAAGTGTCACACTCTTAGAAAACAAAACAAAACAAAAACTGACACTCCCAGAAGCTGCTACCTACCAATAGCACCATTTAGGGGTGGGACTTCTTGCCCACCTCCCCTCTCTATGCTGGGATTTTGCCTGACTTGAGCTTGCACAGGTGTCAGTATGGTCTCACAGCTACTGTGATTTCATATGTGCAACTTCTCTGTTCTGTCCAGAAAACAGTTTCATTGTAGTCATTTACCACTTCTGGCTTTCTCACTCTTTTTCAACCCCTTTCATGATACTTGAGCCTTAAGAGGATGTAGGTGTGGTATAGATGTTTCATTTATGGCTGAGTATTTTCCACAGTCTCTTATTCTCTGTACCTTAAGCAGTTCTTGGCCTGTGTTAATTGCCATATACTGTAAAAAGGACATTTTTTTGGTAAGAGTAAAGGCATTTGTGCCAAGCCTGAAAACTGAAATTTGGGTGGCAGAACCCCACAGTGGAATGAGAAAATTGAACCCCGAAGCTTACTTCATGGCCCATGCATTTCCTCACACACACCCTGCCCTACCACACTATACCACACTACAAACAAATAGTAATAATGATAAGTAAAATTTTTAAACATTTGAAAAAAATTGAATATTCAGTTGCTGAAATTCTTTCCAGAGGGAGGCAGAAGTGTTTACCCCTCCTCCTACGATTCCAAAAACAAACTCAGGCAAGATTTCACCAAAGTTCATTCTGAGGAACCAATTAGTTAATTTGGCTTCCTTACAGAGCATAGGTAAGGGGTTACTTACTTAGAGTAATATGGATGCTTTCCCAGAAAAGGTCACACTGGGAAGTCTTTAACCAGCAGGGATAATGGTTTTGTACAGTCAAACAGATGGAGTACCCTCCTCTAGTCTTTTCCCATCGATATTCTCTACCTGCCAGCCCATCCCATACCACGAAGTTATGAGTAATTCAGGCAACATTGCATAAGGCTGATTGGAAGGGGTAGGTGGATACTCAGCAAGAGTCCCATGATTCTACATGCCCTCCTTCTATGAAGTCAACAGGCCCAACAGAACTTCCAAAAATGGATGGTTGCAGTTTGGTTCAGAGAACAGTCCTGTACAATATATCCCAATCCACGTTCGGTTATCCACTGGATTGCCTAATGTTTTGTTCTATTTATTTGTATGTTTGTTTGATATTTATTTAGTTGAGACAGAATATGTCTATGCATCCCTGGCTGTCCTAGAACTCAGTATGTAGACCAAGATGACCTCAAACTAACAGTGATACACCTGCCTCTACTTCCAAAGTGCTGGAATTAAAGGCATGAACCACCACATCCAGGTTGTCTAATGCTTTAATTACTTGGAAACAAAACTATCCTAATGGACATTGCTAGTATTGACTCCCTCATCTGTGGTGTGGTGGTTGGGATAAGGGAAAGATGCCCTCCCCCATTCTCCCTACCACCTTCAGCTGGTGTTGGAGCTGACCTATTTACTAGTTGCAACACTCAGCAAAGCAGGCCCTGTGCCTCCCCAGGGTGGCCCAGCAGAGGTGACCCTGTTGATGAGGGTACAGGTGATGTGATCTTGTGATTCTGGTTCCACCCCTCATCTGCCATATGGTGGCAAGGGCAGGGATAGATGCCCCCCCCATCAGCACCTGAGGCAGGTGGAAGAACTGGCCCTGAGGACTAAGACTGAGAGAGCTCTCTGCCACCTACCTGATTCAACACTCTGAAGAGCAGGCCCTGCACATTGCCTAGGCAGCACAATAGAGACAACCCTGTTGGCAGATGTGTGTATGAACCAGCCCCGAAGTTGTGAGTGTGGGAGAGCTGTCCCCACTACTCATCTGTCATGCAGTGGTGTAGGAGGGGGAAAGATGCTCTCTCTTTCCCCCTCACCCCTCACTGCCTGCAACAGACAAGGGAACTGACCCCCCCATCTGCAGCACTCAGGAAAGTGGCCCCTCCTCCTCACCCAGGCAGCACAGTCGAGCTGAGGCTGATGGTGGAGATGCTGGTGACATAGCCCTGAGGGTGTGAGAGTGGGATAGCAGGCCACAGCCACCTTGTCTGCTATGTGGTGGTGAGGCTGAGGGAAAGATGCCCTCTCCCCTTGCCCCTGCCACCTGTGGTGGGCAAGGGAGATAGCCCTTCCCCTTTCCAGCTGTGGCACACAGGAAAAGTGGGCCTTGAACCTAGACTGGACACACAATAAAGGTGACACTGTTGGCAGAGGTGTGGGTGAGCCAGTCCCAGTGTTGTGAGCTTGGAAGAGCTGTCCCATTACTCAACTGTCTTGTGGTGGCATGGGCAGGGGAGAGATGCTACCTCCCCATCAGTACCTGAAGCACATGGAAGAACTGGCCCTGAGGTCATAAAAGCAGGAGAGCTGTCCCTGCCCCTCATCAGATGCAGCACTTGGGGAGAGCAGCTCCTATGCCATGGCTGGGCAACCCAGTAGAGCTGACCCTGAAGGGATAGTTGGAGAATTGCTGCTGAGGATGTGAAAGGAAACAGGACAACTGGACCTGCCCCTTGATCATTGCTCCAAGGGGTGAACTAGGCAGGACAATGTTCTAGTCTCCTAGTTCACCCTAGTGGTGAGGTCAGGGGAGAGTTGGAAGTCTGACCAACCATACAATTACCCAGGCCCAGAACCAGGGTTCTGTGTTGGCCTACCCAAGCATTCACCCTGTCTGAGATCTGCTGGAGCATGGGGTTGGGATCGGGGGAACCAGGGCTGCAGGAACTCCACAGCACAGGGCAGCAAGGGGATGTCCAGCAAAAGTATCCTAGTGTTGATGGTGAAGCAAACCAAGGACCTGGAAGCAGATCAATGATTCTTTGCCATGAATGCTTGCATGGAAAAATGTATAGATAAAGGGGTTTATTGTGTGACTCTCTGTATCACACTGCAGCTCCCATGATGAGATTTGCCCTTCCTTTTTTCTCTTAAAATGTTTTTGTTTTGTTTTATTTGGGGGGTGGGTGGGTAGGACCAGGAGGCATGATGTGAAAGATACAAAGAATAAATAAAAAGTTTTTTTTTTTACAAAAAAACCTATCCTAACACCAGAACTATAGCTTCAAATCTAGAGATAAATATGATTTCACAGGATTAAAAGGGCCTTACACTAAATTTATAATCTAAGTATGACTCTGCACAATTACCAAAGTGAAGTGATTTCTGAATTAAATTCATTATGATATAGACACTTGGTACTATTATCAACCACAAACCAAATCATGAGGTGTTTTTTGAAACAGAAAATTATTTCATGGGTGTTTAGCATTTAAGAGAAATAATATAGAAATGTGTTGACCCCATCTTGCTTTCTCTAAGCTTTCTTTTCACAACGCGATATCAAATGCAATACATGATACAACAAGGCTTCACAACTGGTTTATTTTTGCTAGCTTTGATCACGCAAATTACAAGAACATCACACAAGAATCAGAGTAGTCACTTGAGCATTGCAAGTTCAATATACAGGAATAATGAAGGGAACAATGCCTTCTTTGATGTATTTTCATAGATGTTATGACTGTAAAATTCTGTTAGATCCACACATTTGTGACATTTTTGTCTCTGTGACACAACAGAAAATACATTTGAAAGCCATTACAAACACTCTAATCCAATAGTATCTCAAAGTTCATGTCACTCCATTTTTACCTTGGAGTATTTCTCTCACAGGTTGCATATATCTTCCCATATTCAACACCTTACAAAAACATCAGCCATGCCTTGCCTCCAATTTTTCTCTCCCCTACTTTAACCTAATTTCTTCTTTTATGATGGTTAACTCTGAAGTCTCCATGTCTATTGTGTCAATTTCATTGATGGCAGAAAAGTTGACTGTATGAGTAACATAAATTGGGTCAGACAATATATAGCATTTTAGTAACAACATTGGAAATTCTGGTGAGCATTATACACATCCTGTAGCATGCTTTATATTATGCTATTGTGTCATCATGAGCACATTTTAGTAGATGTCACTGCCTGCAACTGGCTACAGTCATTGATCATTATTTTGCTCAATTTCCACTTTTTGACCTGTGAGTATGAGCCTCATTTTGTCAGTGCTCAATCTGTTGCTTTTGCTCCAGTCTGATTAAAGCCCATTTATCCTTTGTAGTACCAGTCAGCACTCTCACTTTCTGTAAGTGGCAAGATGTTCCAGGCTCATCTTACCTCCTCCAGCCCCAAGGCTTGGTACCAGCTATCCTCCTAGGAGCCCTGGTTCCTATTCATGGAAGGATAGTATAAGGAGCCAACACCTGGGCGCCAGGTAGTGCACTGATTTTTCAAAATGCAGCTGGTTTTGGGTCAGTTCACCTTAGAGACTGCTTAGGCTATTGCAACAATAGAGCAAGAAACTTTCAGGGCAAAGCTCACTTTTTCTAAATTATTCCAAAGTAATATTTCCAGGTTTTATATTATGAACAATAATATTTCACACTAAACTATATATTGTCAATACCCAATTCAGACATTCAGATTTCACTGTTGATAGCTGCTTAGAAGTTTCCATTTTGTTCTTCTTTACGGTTCTTCATCCATGAATCCCAAATCTTGTACTAAGTTGTAAAGTCCAAGATGTGCCAGGACCAGAATTTCTAATATTGTGTAAACACATGTATATGTATAACGTGAAATAGTCAAAAATCACTGAAATAGAATATGATGCTGCTTTCTCCAAACTATGGGTGGGGAAATGGGGAAGTATTGGTCAAAGGATAAATAACAATCCCCTTAACACAGAACAAGAGCTTTGAGATTCATTTCAAGGCACCAGGGTTAAAAATTATGTGATGAATGAACTGGCTTTTTGGAGCCCATTCCCTATGGTGGATACCTTGCCCAGTCTGATTCATTGGGGGGAAGGCCTAGGTTCTGCTTCAATTCTGTATCCCAGACTTTGGTGACTCTCCAAGGGAGGCCTTATCCCCTCTAAGGAGTAGATTGGGGATGGGCTGGGGGAGGTAGGGAGGCGGGAGAAGGAGAGAGAGTGAGAAATGGGGTTCGAATGTAAAAGTAATTTTGAAAAAGAAACTAAAAAATACAACAACAAAAATTATGCAATGGTGCATCCCTTTCATCTCAGCACTCAGGAGGTACGGGCAGGTGGATTTCTGTGAATTTGAGGCCAGGAAGTTCCAGGACATCCAGGGGATACATATAGAGACCTTGTCACAACAAAAATTATGTAGCATACATTTCAAAATTGCAAATGATAAATAGTAATAACAGAATCAAAATCAACTATAAGTACTTAAATATATGGAAACAATCACATTGGACGCATAAATAAAAATAAGGGCCTGAGAGATGGCTCAGCAGTTAGGTGTTATTTGCTTATCTTCCAGAGGAACAAAGTTACCAATACCCACTTCACAAGGCTCATGAATGCATGTAACTCGAGCTTCATGGGATGTGGCATCATCTTCTAGCTTCTGCAGGCACTGTAGCCACATGCACAAAACCATACATAAGCACACACATGTACAATATAATTAAATTTTTAATGAAAAATCTAAGTCTCAAATGTTTTTATTATAAAATTATCTACCTTATTTGAACTCTGAAAGGATAAACCAGTAAGACTCACTGTTCAATGTAGACAATTAAAATAATACAGCATTTATAATATATTCACATCTCATACACACAAAGAGAAAAAGAGAGAAGAAAAAGTCCACTGTTTACCTCCAAATTTAAAATTTAAATGATATCCCTGGACTTTATTGGGGAATCTCATCTCCAAAGAAATAATGAAAAAAATCTGAAAACAGGTCATAGGATACCACAGATAGAACATTGCTTCATATATATGAATTGAAGGCAAAACACAAAAAGTTTCTAAGGCTTTTGCAAATGGTCTTAATTTGCATTTTCATAGGCCCAATAGAGTCTTATGTGTCTTTATTTGAGTCAGTGGACAGAGGTATTTTTCTATTTTACTGCTGTATTTATTTATTTTGTCCATGGGTGGGATCAAGCATTGAACATTAAGTCTTCAGTGGCTCTTAGATACATACAGACCAGGTCCGCTGCCAGGGGGTTGTATTACTTCACAACCCTTCGCAGCAGCATAAAATCTCAGAAAACATAATAAAACTTGCACCAGTAATCAACAGGAACATTTTGCCACCATAAACTTTAAACTTCTTACACAGTAAATTCTTGTGGATTAATTACTATGAATTCTCATAAATTTTCACAGGCTTCTTTTGTGTGGTTCTGGAGGGCAAACTTGAGCCTTTACAGATGACAGCATTTGAGCCTTTACAGATGACCCATGGAGCCAAATTCCCAGCTTCATATCTTAACATTTTTGGTGTGTGAAAAATGTAAAACGGATTATTATAAATTCTACTTGTTCTTATTCATTTGAGTTATATTACAAGCTGCACAAAACCCATACAATTGGAATTATTTGTATATCAGAAAAATATTTCCTTTTTAAAATAAACACAAAATACCATGATGTATTAACAGAACATTCTAGTGCATGGATTAAAATATACCATGCCTGATCCAACGAATTTTACAATGTCTGGAAATTGCACAGCTACTGATGTCACAGCATAGTCATGTTTCAAAATGTTACTAAAACCAGAGTTTAAAATTTTAACCAAGCAACCCCCCAAAGAGTACTAGCATTTTAGTTCAGAATGCCAAATAAAAATCCAAGATTGAGCAAAAGTGAACATAGTAAACCTAACCCATAAAAATCCATTTTTATGAGTGAAAAAAAGGCATACTTAGGCTGGAGAGATGGTCCAGCTGTTAAGGCTAGTCTCACAAAAGGAAAAAAATCACACTTGATGGAAAATCCTGTTTTAAACATCACACACAGACCCTGTCTCAAAAAACCAAACAAAAAAACTAAACATCACACACAGACATACACAAAATGAATGCCTTGTGAAATGAACTTAGAAAGAAAATGTAAAGGAAAGCCTCAGAAAAGGACACAGAGTAGAAAACAATAGTAATGGCAAATAAAAGAAGCACTTGGGAAGAATAACAAAACAAAAAAAAATCCTCTAAAAAATCCCAGAAAACTAAGAATAACCAAAGCAGTATATGATATCAAAGAAAGATTTGGAATAATAAATGTAAATATACATTCTATAAAAATATAAATGGACAAATACATATTTTTAATGAAATTATACATGGGTCTTTCTTCTTTTTGCTTTTTTGCTATTACTTATCTTCCAAATTTTACAATAGAAATAAATGAAAAAATTTTAATAAAATCAAATCAACACCAATTAAAATACTAAAATAGCTTCTGAGTAGTTGAATTGGCATTTCCTATGTATGACTGTGACCCTCAGAGTTTTCCAAAAATAATTTTTAAAACCAGATTCCTGATGAGGGAGGGGTAACCGACTGGGACAGAAAAACAACAAAAATAAAAACAAATAAAAACATAAACAGAAAAGAAAGAAAGAAAAACCAGATTTCTAAGATATATAAACATTTTAGTTTCACTCTAGAAATGATAATGGCATGTTTCTGCATCTGTTGATGTGTATGTCTCAGTGCATCCAGCATAAGGAGTCTAGCAAAATATATATCTAAAACCTGTTCCAGATTGGTGATATTCCTGTGAATTTTGGTCTGTCATTTGTGTTTTTCTGTAAGCTCTGGCTTTTTTTGAACCAATGAATGAATGCTTTAAATCATAAACAATTTAAAATAATTCTGTTTTCATAAATATACTACTTATTTCAAGACATCTCGAAAAGTAAAAAATAAAAAAAAAATAGAACTATATTCAAATTTCTATATGTAGCCAAAATCATGGTTAGAAGTAAACAGAAATTAACTAAAGGTGGTCTTTACTCATTCTATTCCACTTTGCTTTACTGTCCTTCTGCAGTTTCTAATAGTCAAGAAATGTTCAGTAGCCAAAAAGAAACTCGAGTATAAATTTCTTAAATCACCGAAATCTCCAATTGTGTAAAAAGTCTTCAATTACCTTTGTTGTCTGGAACTGCTTACATCTAAAACACACATTTCGCCATGAGAAATTCATCACATTACACTCATCACAATACCAATCTCCAGCTCTGCGAATGATGCCACGTTTTTTGTAGTAGGAATTATTGGACCTTAGTCTGAACTTTTCAGAAAGCATCTTCCTGGAGTGGTATTGCCTACTTCTCCAGGAAGCTGGAGAACAGTGTACAGTCGGAACTGAGAAAATTTGTTCTCCTTCTTCTGCTGCCACTTGGGAAACAAACCGAGGTTGTTCTGAGCTAGAGGACAAACTATGGGGCTTCAGTGGACAAGCCTGAGACCAAGCCTTCTGCATTTCAGGGTCAGAAAAATTGTTTACCTCATTTCTATTTTCTTTTACAGGAACCTCATTTTTCTCTTCATCATCATGGCCTGATTCCGTCAGTGGTTCTGTCTCAGTCGCGTCATATCCCTCATCTCCACAAAGCACAAAGTTATTTAATGCATATATCTCATCTCCCTCCTCCTCATCGTCTTCCTGATTTTCATACTGAGTGCTTATCTCACTAACAGGGTTACTTGGGAAAAAATCTTCCTTCCCTTCTACTCTATTAAAGTCTCTGAATCCTTTATGGAGTTTGTACTCATCCACCCCCTTTTCTGCTATCTGATGTTTAACCCTCTGTTTTTGTACCATCCCTAGCAAGGCGTTAATCAACAGCTTCTGTTCATCCACCTGATCCTGCATCATCTTTACCTTTTCTCTGTGTTCCTGTGCCTTCTTCTCAGCCAAACCCACCGCCAGCGCCAGGGCACCCCAGGCGCAAGACTTCTTGACGGTTTTCGGCATTGCCGAGTCAGTCACGATGGCCTGTAGCTCCCTTTCCAAATCGCCCCAGGACTCACACAACTGCATTCTTTTGAAGCATCTACTAGACCCATGTTTAGCTATTCTTTCGTTTAGAAAAGCTACAACCTCCCTGTGGTAGAAACCACAGCCTGGATCACTAAAATTAATAGCCATTTTGCCAGTCAGTCAACCACCCACCTTTTCTCCTCAGAGCACTAACAATAGAGTGTGAACTTTGAACTCTTGGCGTCCTCTCTCTACTCTTACTATAGTCAAACGCCACCTAGTGGTCCGACGGTTTAATTGACAATCCCAAAGTTGCACAGCATTTTTTACCACAAGGTTTAAGGTCGATGAACTTAGCCAGTAGAAGGAACATAACACAGAATTAAAACCTAAAACAAAAAAGAAAAAACCCAATGAAGAATCTTATGCTACTTACTCAGCCCGGTAGTGAGGATAGATGATACATATTTTATAAATTTTTATTAGATTGAACTGGCTACTATTTAATTGAATTTTGATTCAGTATTGGATGATGTCAAAGAATTTTTTTACGTGGCAAAAATACAAATGTCTTCAACCATTTATCTTTAAGTATCGCTTACCTAACCATAATTAAATATAAACCTATAAAGGTTGTACTCCGATATTTTGTTACAGAATCATTATAGACATGGAACCATAGAAGTCATATACAGTAATGTGATATATTTATACTATGAAAATACAAAATACTGTGACAATAAATTATATTTATATAAATATAAATACAATGTAATTTGAGTGATAAAAGATTTTCAGAGGGTCACAGTGTGATGCTATCAATGGAAAATGAGATAAAATACATATATTATTATATGCTTTCTCGAAGGTTAAAAGTTATATGCATAAGCATAAAGTACTTTTATGTAGATGTAAAAGGTGAAATAAATTCATGAAGATTCCCACATATGCATGGAAAGGAGGGAATTGAATCTCGAGGTGGGCACCACAATCTAAATTATATTATTTGGTCCTTCAATATGAAAATATTTTTCCAAGGAGCACATGGACATTTTGGTTCTTTTTAAATTTTCTAAAATCTATTATAAAGAGAAACCATAAGGGAACAGAATTTTAAAGCGGCTTTGGTGGGCTCCTGGTGTCAGCCAGCTAGTCCAGTGTCAGATCAGCAGGAGGTAGTAGTTGGCACAAAAGCAGCAGAAACAGGAGGCAGTCTAGGCTCCACTAAGCAGTCAGTGTCTGGTCACTGCTGAGCTCCTGGCTATGGGAAAAGGTGGAAAGAATGGCGGGAAAGTAAAAGTAAAGGTATGTTTGCTCCCACAGACCCAGCCTGCTGACTACTGAGAACCCAAATCCAAACGCTTGAAGGCGCCCTCTGTGGAGGTGTGGGTGGGTCAGCACCATTCCTGGTTACCTACAGGACAGGAATTATGGAGCATCTCCCAACTGAGGCGTTGGAGAGCACTCTGCAAGAAATGAGGAGGAATGCTTCCTAGTTTTTCCTAGTAAAGCTATCACTACACGGCACTAGGGAACCAGAGTGACACATAAATGAATTTTCTTGTAAATTGTGGTTCCATGAACCTTATATCCACAAAGTGGCTGCCATTTTTATATGTGTATCATAATATATATATATATATATATATATATTATTAATATAAAATACATGTATAACAACAATTAAAGAAAAATGAATTTGACAGACAGAAATGTAGGGTACCTGGGAGAGGGGAGGAAAAGGCAGGGAAGAAATGATATAATTATAATTTAAAAATATTCTAAAATAAATAAATGAGAGTTTTACTATGAAAAATGGTGGAGGAGGAGGCGGAGGCAGCAGAGGAGGAGGAGGAGGACGGGAAGGAGGAAACCCCTTAGCTTGTTGTTTTAGATAGACCTCTTCGTTCCTGTTATTGCACTGTAACTGAGGTTCTCCTATCTCTCTTTCCCTCCCTCCCTCCCTTCTCCTCTCTCTCTCTCTCTCTCTCTCTCTGTGAGCATTTCCATAATGGAATTTTTATACACTTTTTTGGTTTATTCCCCCTTGCCCCCATTCTTCCTGTCCCGTATTCTGCACCCTACCTTTGGTCATGTAGAAAATCTTTAAGTCAAATTTGGAGGGAGGAAAAGAGAAGACAATGATGTAATTATATTAGAACATCTAAAAATCAAAATAAATAATTTTTAAGAGTCAAATAGAAAAGCATAGTCACTGAAGTAAACATGACAAAAGAAATATGCAAGTTTTTACACTTAAAGTTTGACCAAAAAAGATACCTTTTCATGTGACAGTGGATGTGTGTTGACTAGCTAGGTTTATCCTAATGTGTTTTCATGAAAATGAAAATTTTAAAGCAGCTTATGAAAATTAATTTGTGTCTTTTGTTTGTCATGTATGGTAACTATTTTGCTTAGACACTGAAAACTTTAAAATCTCATGCTATTCAGAATAATCACTAACTTTTTTGTTTACCTGTGCCTCCCAAATGCTGTGATTCAAGTTGTGGACACTATACCCAGCCAGGTATGACTTTATTTTTAAGTTATCACACTTAATAGCAACTATCACGTTGCTATTATCTTTCTAATAGTAACTCTTCACCAAAAAACAAAACAAGCATGACAATGCTTGTGGTAATAATATTGATTATATTGAGCTCTGGGATTAAAGATGTCCACCACTATGCCCAGCTAGAACTATAATGTCATCAACAATTATATTGTTATGTTGATTCTGAGAGGCTATTAATATGGTAGTGATATACCATTTTTATCGCACATCAGTAAGAAAGTTAAACAGTAACAAATGCCATTTGCTAGAAAATACATTTTCACCTGCAAGATGTCAGAATACAAACAAATGTGCATTTGTTCTAATGCTTATTTATTTATTGATTACTTTTTACTATTACCAAACCTGTGGTGATTGCTTTAATGATCAACACATTTTGTCCCACTTAAAAATTGTTTTATTGTCATTTTTAAAAAATTGTGTTTTTGAATGTTCTTCCTTCCTGTAGGTCTGAGCACCATGTGTCTATCTGGCGCTCACAGAAGACATAAGAAGGCATTGGCTCCTCTGGGACTGGTTATAAGCTACTATGTGTGTGCCAGGAATCAAACCTGGGTTCTCTGGAATAACAATAAGTGTTCCAAACTGCTGAGCCATCTCTCTAACCCTTTACCCCCACTTTGTGGAAGTATCATTTGAAGGTCACACAAAACCTAAGTGATTTGCAAAGAGCACTCAGCAAAATTTGGGAAGAAACCTAGACCCTCCTGAATCCCAACTTTTCAGTCCAACTTAGAATTGCTGTTAGATTTACCAGCCTTTCTTGCTCTGGAAATAAGATTCCTACTTTTGCTGTCTTTTATTGTTAGAATAACATTCAGAAATTTGTACAGTCTTTTGAAAGTGATTTTTCCTTTAATTCATGTTTAAATTCATGTCCCCATTGATGGTACACCCTGAAATTTTATTTTTCCTTCTTAGAAGTCTGCATGAAAGAAGGAACTTTTTTGAGGTTTTATAATAGTATCAAAACACAACCCACATGAAAAGTAGTATTTTTCTATGGAAATTCTAACAAATACAAAGTATTTATATACTAGTATACTAGTATAGCAAAGCTATGTGTGCCCACCCTTCACCTTTAACACCTTCAAGAGCATTCTTATAACTAATACTTTACCTATATCTCTATATACTTGCCCACAGTACATGTATTTGAGTTATCACAGACATAATAATAAATGTTTATATTCTTAAACATGATACCTTTGCCTTCTAAAATAGATGTATTTCATTTCTTTTATGCATACGTACTTGGCCTGCTTGTATATATGTGCACCATGTAAATGCCCGATGCCCATGCAGGTCAGAAGGAATCAGATCCCTGAAGTTGTAATTATTGATTGTTGCAAGCCATCTCTCCAGGCCTAATTCCATTGTCTTATAACACACTTGGAAGGTTTCTTTCTCTATTTTTTAAATAGAATTATATATTCTTTGGGAATTTCACATCATGTACCCAAACCCTACTCAACTCCCAGTCCCTCCATATCTGCCCCTCACCCCCGAAACATGTTCCCCAAAAGAAATGCCCAGAAAATTATAGTTTTTTATTGTTTTTGTTTTTCAAGACAGGTTTCCTTTTCTTTCTTTTTTCATATTTTATGAATTCTTTTAAATTTAATTTTACATTCCCACCACAATCCTCCCTCCCACCCCTCCCCCCACCCTCTTTCAACTCCCCCTCAGCTCACTCTCCACTCCTCCTCATGGGTTAGGGCTCCGATGAGGAGTCTGACACAATGGGTTGGGGCAGAACCAAGCTCCTCTCCCATGCATTAAGGCTGAGCATGGCATCCTACAAGCTAGCTCATGTACCAGGTTTTTAATTGTGGTTCTACTGCCAGGTAACTCTCAGATAGTTCAAGCTTCACAACAGTAGAGACAGGGTTTTTTTTTTTTTTAATGTAGCTTTGGAGCTTGTCCTGGAACTCACTTTGTAGATCAGGCTGGCCTTGAACTCACAGAGACAGGCCTCCCTTTGCCTCCCTAGTGCTGGGATTAAAGGCGAGCCACCACTTGCCCACCCTCCCCAATAAATTAAATACAAAACCAAACCAAAACACTACCTTGCTCCTCCATCTTTCCAACACTTCTTTATTCAGCCTAGTGGCATTGGGTGCTGTGGAGTGTCACGCAGTATACCCATTTGTCCCCACAGCCCCACCCACAAATTTTTCATTGCAATGAGTTGTTGGTCTGCTTCAAGGCCTCTGGCATACAATCATCACTGGAATCAAAATGAAACTCCTCTCAGATATTCTGCTGCTGCCCCAGTCATAGAGATTTTGTGGTTATCATTCTGCAGGACCAGTCCCTTCATGAACTCTAGTGGGTCATAGATAAAGTAGATGTTAGGGTGGGCCAACCCAAGGACCAGGATATGTGTCTGTGTGGCAGCTGAGCTGGGGGGCCCAAGCCCCTTCGACCTGTCTCCTCAAATGAGGGGCAGAACCAGTTCTCCTAGGCCCATACCATCAAGGCCATCTTTCCTGAGTGCAGAGGGGTCAGTTCTTCATGGGGGTTGGAGCCAGCTCTTCTGCAATGACCAGCAAGGGGCAGGCCCAGAAATCTCAGGGCCAGTGAGGACAGGGGCCAGCTCAACTCTGCCCACAGATTTCAACATACATGATTCCTATGACCCTTTGTGGCAGCACAAGCCATAGACATCATCACAGACCCCAGCTGCATCAGTAGCACAGACCCAGACATGGCCACTCAGCAGCATATTGACCCAGATGTCACCATGGCCCTGTTGGCAACACAGGCCACCCAGATCAGTATGGCCCAGGTGGCAGCAAGGCTCTTGGACACCAACATGATCTCATGTGGCTATTCAGACCCCAGGCATTCACACAGCCCCCAGTAGTGCCAGGAGCCAGAGGCATCAACCCAGATCCTGGCTATGGTAGGTCCATGGACCCAGACATGGGCCTCGGCACGTGGCAGCACAGGCCACTCAAATGAGGAATGTTTCTTCATGTCAAATACCTGTCACCATTCCCATGCGTGCCTGCTGCCATACTCCCTGCTATGATGAAAATGGTTAAAACCTGAACTGTATTTTTTCATGATTAGTTTGTTGAATCAGGTCCCAAATGATAGAGATCTTATATTTTGTTGGCATTTCAAGTTCTATTTTAATGTATGAGTCTCTCTTCTGTATTTTTTCATGTAATTTGCATTTTGAAGACAGTGAGTTATTGGTTTGGTCTGCTTGTGTTGCTTAGGGTGGGTCTGCCTGCATGAAGCCTGTGGCGGTTTGAATAAGAATGCCCCCCACCACCCAGGCTCATATATTTGAATGCTTACTTTGTCATCAGGCAGTGACACTATTTGAAAAGATTAAAATGATTGGGCAATTTGGCCTTATTGGAGGAAGTTTATCATCAGGTGGGCTTTGATGTTTCAAAAGCCCATGCCAAGCCCAGAGTCCCTCTCTTGGCCTATGGATCAGGATGTAAGTCTCAGCTACTTCTCCAGCAGCATACCTGCCTCCCACCAGCCATGCTTTCCTGATGCCATACCCCTTGCCATGACGAAAATGGACTAAGCCTCTGAACTGTTTGTGAGCCATCCCAAATTAACTGTTTTCTTTTATAATAGTTGCTGTGGTCATGGTGTCTTTTCACAGCAATAGGACAGTGACTAAGACAGAAGGTGGTACTAGGGACTGGGTGCGGTATTTCTGTGATAGGCCTGACCATGTTTCTCTTTGGAGGAATATGGAACATTTTAGAACTTTGCAATAGAAAATTGTTTTGACACTTTAAGTGGGGCTTAATGGGCCATCCTAGTAGGAGCCTGGAAAACAGTGGTGCTGAGAGCAATGTAAATTCAGAGAAAAACGTTAGTAAGTGACCTAGAGTCTGTTCTTGTCATATTTTGGCAAATAATACGGCAGGTTTTTGCCCTTGTCCTAAATATCTGCCTGATGCTAAATTGAAGAGTTTATTATTATTATTATTATTATTATTATTATTATTATTATTATTAATGGCATTGGCAGAGGGGACTGCAAGACCAAGGCAGCCTAGTATTGACTGAGTCACTTGGGTATTAGTGACCACTCTCATGTAGATCTATAATAAAGCGGGTCAAGCTAGTAATGAGCACCTCTCCCATGGTCTCTGTAACAACTGCTGCCTCCAGGTTCCTGCCCTCCCTACTGTTAGAAGGAACTGGGAGTGAAATAAACCCTTTCCTCTCCAACTTGCTTTTAGTCATGGTGCTTCATCACAGCAATGGTAACCCTAATGAAAACAAAGCCTAAAGGTACTAATGCCTTCGATGAGCTGCCACTGGGTTGAAAAGGTCTTTGTTCTGTTAAGTTTGATGGTGAGAAATGGCTCCTTTGGGACTAAGACATTCAGTCAATTCATAAGTATGATTGAAATCTGAGCCATGATTTTCACACAAAGGAACAAGTTGTCATTCACAAGCCTCCAGTCACAGCATTTGGGATATTGGTGAGAATGGCAAGGTTGAGGCCAGTCTGGGCTTTATAGAAGGAGCCTTAAACTGTCTGTTTATTTTTCTCTTATTGGTAGCCTGTCATTCCTTCTATATCTGCTACTTCAAGCTGAAGAACAGAACAAACATTTGACATCAATTTACAAGGCAGGTTAAACAGAAATTTCAAATTTTGATTGAAATCTCCAGGTACATATTTTGAAGTATGGTTTTATTTTTTTAGCATTAAAACTAGCAATAGAAGGAAAAAGGAACACAGATTTTCCTTTGACTTAATCACTTGCATAAGAACATTTTTCTATTTTCTTTTTATTTTTTAATGTGACATATTTTGATATTATTTCTCTTCCTCCAACTCTTCCTAGATTTTCTCCACCTCTCTACATACCAAAATTCATGTTCCCACCTCAACCGCCGCCAAACAAAACAACATAATATAACAAAAAATTACAAAACAAAATGAAACAAAAAGGATACAGAAAAACATGGAGTCTCTTTTGTGGCAGTCAATTATTCATGGGCATGGGGCCTGTTCTTGAATATGGTAGATATACCCAGTGACACTACACTGAAGAATGCTGATTTTTCTCTTTCCCAGAATAAGAATATTTTTTAACTAGGGTTTTTTGTTTGTTTGCTTGTTTATGTATGTGTGTTTGTTTTTTGAATATTTGCTTCAAATATCTGTTTTATTTTGATCATACAGTTATTTGACATTCTAGTGTGTCCCAAGAAGTGTGTTGTTTGTTTCATGTTTGCAGTACTGGGTATTGAATGTAAAGTCTCATGCATGTAAAGCAAGTACTGTAGCACTAAGCTGCATCTCTGGCACCTAAAAAGAAAACATTCTTTTAAATTCTGAGACAGGTCTTACTGAGCTGCTCTGGCTGTCCTTCAGCTTGATCTGTAGTCCAAGCAGACCTTGAACTTGACATCCTCCCTTCCTGAGAAGCTGGAATGATAGGGCTGCATTACCAGACCCAGCAATTTGTTTTGATTTAAATAGAAAACATAATAGGGATATAGAATTAAGGGCTAGAGATATAATTCAGTGGCATAAGACTTGCATAGAATGTAGGAGGCCTGGGTTCAGTCCCTAGAACCACAAAAAGGAGAATGTTTAGGCCATCCAAGGACTCTGTGTCTAACTCCTACAGTTAGAGGTATTCAATCCTGTTAGCCATACCTCACACATTCCTTCCACCAAATAAATCCCTTGAAAACTTCTCATCCATCATGTCACTTCATCTACAATATATGAATATGTATGCTCAAAACACAGATTTTCTGTTTTGATGCACATTAGTACCAGTAGAGGGGAGGACTTTTTTTTCAGAAACAGAAAGCAGAACTTAAACTAGCTAAGAAAAGGGGTTATTTTAGGGGGAAGACCCCTTTAGCAAAACAATATAAATCAGGCCTTGGAAATGAAAAAATAGCCTTTAGGATCAGAGGAAACCCTCTGTAGATAAAAATACTTGTTGTATTGGTATAAAGATGTGTTGGATCCCAACAACTACACAAAAAGTCAGGGTAACAGGATCACTCTGCAAACATTACACTGAATGAAACAAAGTCAGGTCAAACAAAAGCATTGATAATGCATTATTCCATGTATATACAATTCTAAAAGATAAAAATATCCCTAAAAGTTTAAAACTAATCTTTAGCACAGAAAGCACAAGAGCAGTTGCTTGGGGAGAGAAAACTAGTGGGAATTCAGAGACAGGTATTACAAAAAGTTACAAGGAGCCTCTTAGGATGCTGAACGCCAATAATCTTAAGTGTGGTAATTATTTCAGCATGTAAACATATGCTTGATGTTTTGACTAAATGAATATTTCTTAGAGATGCATACACCGGCAATAATACTGCAAAGATAAGCAATGAAATTATCACTACAAAAATCCTAAGAAGGCTGGTGACATGACTCAGTGAGTAAAAGGCACCTGTTGCCAAGGCTGATGACCTGAGTGCAATATCTGGAACCCACATGGTAGACAGAGGAAGATGTTGGCTACAAGTTGTCCTCTTACTTCCATACACACAAGTACACACATACAAGCACATTCTCATTCTCTCTCTCTCTCTCTCTCTCTCTCTCTCTCTCTCTCTCTCTCTCTTTCTGTCTTATCTCTTAACTGTCTCTCCATTTCTCTCGGTCTCTGTCTCTCTCTCTCACACAGACATGAATCCACAAATTAGAAAATTTTCTTTGTGGTGGGGAAAAGGTGGCCCAGTGATTGGGGCAAGCAGAAATATTTTTAGCACCTATAAATATATTTCATTTCTTGGTATGTGTGGTGCTTTCACTGGTGCTGACCTTGCAGTTACTCATTAATGTATCCTAAATTTGTTTTTCTTTATAATAAACAACTAATAAAAGTAAGTGGATCTAATAATCCAAATAAATATCAAAAATGCAAAATTAGTCTATGTAGGTTTAAGAACAAAGTAAGAGAAGCATAGCAGGGGCAGGATGTCATGGCACACACCTTTAATCTCAACACTCAAGAGGCAGAGATAGACAGATTTCAGTGAGTTCAAGGCTAGTCAGAGCTTCATAGTGATATTACAAGATTTTTTATATGTTTATAACCAAATTCCTCTCATATCTGAACAAATCTCATGTATTAAATACACGTACATACTTATGCCTCATGTATCATGGTGTTCATTCAAATTTTTATGTGAAAAGTAGACATCCAAAAATAATGTCGTGACATCCCCTACACAGAATTCTAGAAGCATTCCTATTAACTCATGATTGGAACAACATTATCTATTTCAATGTCATCACTTAATGTCATCTTGAGACCTATAGGTGATAAAATGGAGAGGGACACAAAGAGGCAGAAAGGTGTGTGTGTGTGGGGGGACTGGGTAAGGAGCCAGAGCATAAAGAGACAGAAGAGAAAATCTGAAGGTATATTGGAATGGTAAAGTTTGCATAAAAATGTAAAAAACCCAAAACTGATTAGACCTAATAGTAAACTTTTCAGGTAGTTAGACTGACTCAGCAAACAAAAATTTAATTTAATTGCCACCCATCAAATCTCATTGATGTAATACTGTGAATGTCATTAATTTAGAGTAATGACAACAGATTACATACTTTCAAGCAAAGCTACAAAGCGCACAGTTGTAAAGACACAATTATATAGTATTATTAAATAGCACAAAAGATGAGTAGAATTGAAATATGCATTATAGTTATGAAAGTAAAATCCAGGATTACAACAAAAGGATTGCAGTGTCCTTCAAAACAATTTAGAAATAAAAGATAATGATGATCAAATTCACAGTGAAATTATTTATGATTCTAGACTAATTCTAAAATTCACCAAGAACAATTAATATCAGAGTAGGCAATAAAATAAAATACTCTAAAAATAGAGCAAAATAGAAGGCCTCACTAATCACATTTAACGAGTATAATAATTTCTGCGGAAATAGATGAAGTAGATGAATGAAATAGAAAAATATCTGAGAAAATATGCTATATTATATAGCAGCTGCTGTGTAAAATATTAATAGTCCATGTAACACATTGAAAAGAACCAAACGTTTAACAAAATTGATGTTAGATACGTTTGATTTCTGTATAGAATTGTACCACATACCATTGGCAAATATTAATGTAATATAAAATTAATGAAAGTATAAAATAAATACTTCAATTATTATAGTACAAATTATAAGAGTATATTTTTAAGACCAAAGAATAAATTATTCCTTAAAATGATAGTAATATTCATGTAGTGAGATACTAATAATCTGGCTAAAAGATTAATTTCGATAACATAAATAAGTCTCTATGAATGTATATAAAAGACAAATAGACAAGATACATTCATTCATAATTCTTCACACTAATAAGCATACTAAAAGGGCCAACAAATTTAGGAATGGATTCTGAGACTAACATCTTAAAATGGTTTAAATGACAGTCAAATGTAAGTTTATAGCTATCACATAAAAATAAATCAAAGGTATTAAAATACTTGTGGGAAAAGCAGAACTTCTTTACACT
This sequence comes from Cricetulus griseus, assembly GCF_003668045.3. Lineage (NCBI taxonomy): Eukaryota > Metazoa > Chordata > Mammalia > Rodentia > Cricetidae > Cricetulus > Cricetulus griseus. The sequence continues at coordinate 31,903,567 of NC_048604.1, read as the reverse complement.
GTTAGTGGGAATGTAAATTAGTGTAAATCTTCTGCAAATAAAACAGAAATATCTAGTAAACAAGAAAATGTACAGATCCTAGTACTTTAATAATTCTAGCTCTTGCTGTACTGTGAAGGGGATGAACCTACAGATCCAAAACAGGAAGATCTCCATCTCTACAGGACAACAGCATATCCAAGATGAGTGTCAGTGAGGTGGTGTAGCAGAAGCCAGAGGCCTCGAGTCAGACAAATGACTTGTGGCAATGAACACTTGCAAGTAAAGATGAATGGACTAAAGTGTATACTGTGTGACTCAACAGACCACACTAAAGCATCCATGCCGAAATACTTTATTTGGTTCTATTTTCTTTTGTTTTGCCATGTTACTTTTTGTTGTTATTATTGTTTTGTTCTGGTTTTGTTTTTTTTTTTAATTTGGTTTTGATTTGGGGAGAGGTTACAAGGGCAGAGGACAGACATGAGATGGAGAGATAAGTCAGATCAGAATGTGTGATAGGAAATCCACAAAGAATCAATAAAAGTAAAAAGCATTCTGAGGGAGCCATTATAGGTTTAAAGAGAAATCAGGCACTAGGGAAAAGTCTGCAGATCTACAAGGATGACACCAACTAACAATCTAAGCAACAGAGGAGAGGCTACCTTAAATGCCCTCCCCTGATAATGAGATTGATGACTGTCTTATATGCCATCCTATAGCCTTCATCCAGCAGCTGATGAAAGTAGAAGCAGACACCCACAGCTAAACTGAACTGAACTGGAACCCAGTTACAGAGAAGGAGAAGTGATGAGCAAGAGGCCAAGACCAGGCTGGTGAAACCACAGAAACAGCTGACCTGAACAAGGGGGAGCTCTTGGTCCCCAGACTGATAGCTGGAAAACCAGCATGGGACTGATCCAAACCCCATGAATGTGGGTGTCAGTGAGAAGGCCTCAGAAAACTATGGTGCTTCTTATAGTAAGTAGATCAGTACTTATCCTTAGCATAGGAATGGACTTTGGGAGCCCATCCCACATAGAGGGATACTCCCTGAGCCTAGATACATGGGTGAGGACCTAGGCCCTATCCCAAAAGATATGACAGACTCTGAAGACCTCATCCTCCTTGGGGAGCAGAAAGGATATGGGATAGGTAGAGTGTTAATTTGGGGGGGAGCGGGGAGGAGAGGAGCGAGAAGGAACTGGGATTAACATGTAAAACAATCTTGTTTCTAATTCAAATTTAAAAATGGAGAAAAAGGAATCTTAAATAATTGAACAAGAAGACACTGAGAGTGTCCACTGTCATTCTATTTTATATAAAAGAAACACATAATCAACTACAGGCTAGACATGTGATACATTATCTCATCGAAGTTGGAAAGAATCCATCTGATTTTCATGCATTTATATAGCTAGAGAACAAAAGCTTAACATTGAGTACAACAAAAGCAGTTGTATGTACCATAAATGTTTGGTACAAAATTTTAAAATGTACAAAGTAAGGTTTATGCACATACATGTAATGATGGTATAAAACATGGATTAGAAAGGCATATTCAATTATTTATGTATTTTTCCATGAATAAATGAGACCAGAAAGTAAATAAAGGAAACTCATATGATGTTGTTAAAATTAGATATTTAGTATTGCACAATCAATTGACTTGCTCTTTCTAGGGAAGACTATCCTACTCAGCTTTCCTGAGTTGCCTTGTAGTTAGGTCTTTGTGTAGGGTTGATGCCTTGTGAGGTTCTCCCTTCCATATTATGATGTTTCTTGGTGTTAATATGTATTCATGTATTTAGGAGTGTGTGTGTGTGTGTGTGTGTGTGTGTGTGTGTGTGTGTGTGTGTGTGTGTATGTGTGTGTGTGTACAGTTAAAGAAAAAGAGGCTTGAAAAGGTGTGCTGGTAGGGAGTACATGAGAGGCTTTTGAAGGACAAAAGGGAAGGGAGAAATAGTGTAATTATATTATCATCCTTAAAATAAAAAAATAAAAGAGTTATTTATCTGAGTTTGTTCTGGATGCTATAATAAAATGGCCTGCATAAGATAGGAACAACAGAATGATTTTTACAGTTCCACAGATTGGGAATACAATATCAAGGCTCTACCAGACAGTGTCTGAAGAAAGTCTACTTCCTGGTTCAAAGATTGCCATCTTTCTATCAAGTTGTCATTTGGGGTTAAGAGCTTGACATTTCTCTGTCTTTCTCCCTTTGTAGTTCTTGGGATTAGACCCAGGGCTTTTGAATATTTTAGGCAAAAGCTCTAATACTGAACTATATCCCCAGACCTTTATAACTTTTTTAAAAATTTCACTTTTGGACATATACCCAAATGATGCTTCGTCCTCCCACAGAGACACTTGTTCAACCATGTTCATTATTGTGCTATTCATAATAGCAAAAACCGGAAACAGCCTAGATGTTCCTCAATGCATGACTGGATAAATAAAATGTACAGTTTCACAATGGAGTATTACTCATCAGTTACGAAAAAATCATGAAATTCACAGGTAATGGATGGAACTAGAAAAATTATCCAGAATGAAGGAACCCCAAAAGACAAATATGGCTTGTATCTGCCTAGATGTGGATGCTACATGCTAAGTCATTGATAAGCAATCTACAATCAATATAAACAAAAGAGGGAGGTGTAGAATTAGGGACTCAAGGGGAGGGAAGTATCTCCTTAGGAAGGAGAATATAATAGTTATGCAAAGAGGGGTGAAACAGAAAGATCAAATGGGGAGGGTGAGAAGTGTATAATGGAGGGAATATGGGGAGAGACAGCTAAAACTAAGGGCCATTTGAAGGATCATATGGAAACTTAATACTGTAGAAGCTTCTTAAAATAAATACATATGTAAATGAAATCTAAATTGGAATCACCAGCTAATGGGGCAGACAAAGCCCCAACTAAACATCTCTTGCCACCAAATGAAACCTCCAGTGCTAGGAATGGGTTACATCAAATCAAGTTGTTGGCCAAATGGGACCATGGAAACCCCCAAACACCCCACAATATTGATAAGACCATTGGTTGCTCCCCACAAACTGATGGTAAGGCCCTATTACTGTAGACAACAGCTGTATAGCTCACTGAACTTGGAGAAGTTGAGCAGGTGCCTACTTGGTACCTTTACTCCTACTGACTAGTGTTCATGGTACTGAAAGGTACTCTGCACACTGCCAGAGAATAAAGATAAACTCCAACCTAGCTAAAATCCCTGCAATCTATAGTGGTGATCTGCCTGCAAGATATACTAGTAAAATAGTGGCACAAAAATTATGGGAATAACCAACAATTATCTGATTGGTGTTAAGGCTTAGAGTGAGTTGGAACCCATCCTTGACACTGCCTGGGAGGCAAAAATCCTGAGAACAAAAAGGTCAGAAACAGGAAAAAAATCAAATGTTACTCTTCTGATAAAGGTACATAGAAATAAAATGACTCCTATTGACATTCTGTTAGGCTTGGAGATCATCATCTTGCTCAACCATCAACAGAAAAGCTTCCTACTGCAATAGACTGGAACAAATACAGAGACCCACAACTGAACAATGTGCTGAGAGTGAGATAACTTGGAACATTCAGTCCTAAATGGGGTATCTTCATCAAATCCTTCCCCTCTGAGCTCAGGGAGCTACACAGAAGAGGAGATAAAAAAAAAAGAATCTAGGAGCCAGAAGGCATAGAGAAAAGGAGACAAGGCCTCTAGACACAGGAGAATTGACATATATGTAAACTAATAGAGACTGTGGCAATATGCACAGGGGTTCCATTGCTGAGAGGAGAAGGGGACACAAGCCCCAATTTCTAACCCAGAAGTTATGTCCAACTCTCAAAGTGATAACCACTTGCAAAGGAAAAATTAGCTTTCTCTAATGGAGTGTCACTATGTATACAAACCATACTTAAGGGCAGGCCCCATGCCTAGCAGTAGATGGCCAGCACAAAATGAACTCAATTATACTGTACTTTGGGAGGTATTTTGTTTCAAAATGCTTTGTCTAGCTTTTCCCCCCTTCTTTACAGGTCTTTTGATTATATATTATGGTATCTGATTTTGTTTTTAAGGGTTTTCTGTATGTCTCAGCATCTATATGTGCATTTTTGTGCTTTTTATTTGGCTCTTGTTTTCCATTTGTTTTGTCCTATTCTATTTTTTGTTTGTTTTGTTTTAAGTGTGATTTTAGGATATTATTTTTACTGCTGAGTTATCTCTCCAGATCCTATTACATATTTTGAAGATGCTTGTTTGTATTCCAATAAGAGAGAAAGAAAGGTTATGGATTTCAGTGGGTGAAGTAGTGGGGAGAATCTGAGAGGAGACAGGGGGAGGGGAAACAATAGTCAGAATGTTTTGTATGAAATAAATCTACTTTCAATAAAAAGAAATAAATTGTGTAGGGAGGTGGAGGAGGGGAAGAATATGATAAAATATATTGTAAGAAATTCTCAAAGAATAAATTAAAGCATAACAATTAAATATGTTCACATAAAAGAAAAATAAAGAAATGGGGCATTGCTTTCAGAGGTCTACTTTGTTCTTGGTCATATCCAATTTCTTTCCTCTACTTTTCTTAGTGTTCTTTTTATCTTTGTTTCTCTGTGTCTCTGTATATGTCCTTATCTTGTCTGTCTCTCTGTCTGTCTTGTTCCCTTCTTTCCCGGTGTAAAATGAGCATCTTTCTTCTGACATACTGTTGCTTCACACTAGGACTGAAATAGCTTCAAGTAACCAGGAACTGAAGCAATGATGTGGATTTGGGGGCAAACAATAAAGTTTTTTTCCTTTAATTGAAAAGATAATGAAATGAAAAAATTCCATCACACTTTTACTAAGTTTCCTCTCTTGTCTTGAACTCACTCCGTTTCCCAGTTAAGCTTTGAAATGGTAATCCTCCAGCCTATGTATGCCTCCTAAGTATCTCATATTAAAGGCATATGCCATCAGGCCCTGCTCTGAGGTCTCATCATAAGGGCACTAATCAAATTTATGAGGACACAGCCCATTAGTGAAGGTCTGACTGCTAATGTATTGCTAACTATTACTCTGTGTTGGATCCAAAATGTGCAAAATGAACAACATGCTATTTTGGTATTAATGTGTACTTTTAATTTATAAGCTATAATTTTAAGATATATAAAGATAAAACAACCTTTGCTTCTGCATTTGTTTTGCTATATTCATGTATTCAAAGAATAGCACTGCCTCACAAAAGAGCCACGAGAAACATGTCAGTTATTTTATAACAACATATATATATATATATATATATATATATATTAAAATTATATGTTCATTAGTGTTTGAATCAAGGTCCTCTGGAAGAACAGCCAGTGCTCATTAACTGCTGACCTGTCTCCCCAGACACATACCTTAACATTACTTTTGTTTTAGAAATTTTATCATTTTAATTTTTGTTTTATTGACAAAATTATATAGTTTGCAGGTACAAAACATGATGTATTAATATGTATGAAGTATTGAATGATAAAATCAAGGTAATTAACACATCAATGACACCTCATATTGTAATAATCTCTAAAAGTCTAGTTTTATTTACTTGCAAATATACATTGTATTTTACTAATCATAGTCACCATATTATACAACAAATGCCTGAAAAATTTCCATCCATCTAACTCATCTGTATGTCACATGTAATACCTCCTCACTGTCCTCTTCACCAAGGTCCTAGCTACTGTGCTCCTATATTTTGTTTCTATGTTTTAGATTACAAATAATATGTGAGATTATATAGTGTTATCTAAGTTTAGTAAGTCTTCAAGGTCATGTTGTTTCAAATGGAAGCATTTCTGATTGGCTACCCTTTTAAATTACGGTATCTCTTTCAGTTTTAAAAGAGGATCATTCTGTTTTGTATACACTATATTTTCCCCACCAGTTTTTTTTATCTTGAGGTACACCTAGGTTGATTCCATATCTTGGGTATTATAAATGACACCACAGTGGACATGAGAATAAGGTATCTTTTAGACACACTGATTTCATTTCCTTTGGATATCTATCCAGAAATGAAATTGTTGAATCTCATGGCAGTTCGAGTTTGAGGTTTTTGAAGAATATTTACACTAGTTTCTGTAATGGCTATACTGATTTACAGGGCTTTCAGCGTAATCATACTCATTTCTTTCATTTCCTTGTCAACCCTTGTTTGTCAATTTGCTGAAATCCATTTTAACAGTTGTGACTTGATATCACATTTGAGTTTTCTTTCTTTATTTGAAAGAGAATCTCACTGCATAGTCCTGTATGGCATGGAATTCACTAGCTAAACCAGGCTGACTGTGAGCTCAGAGTTCTTTACCTTAGGAGTACTGAGATTAAACGCATATGCAACCAAGCCTGTAAGTTTGTGATTTCATCTGAGGTACTCTGTTAGGTATTTTATGTCTTAGTTATTTTCTATTGCTGTAAAGAGATACCATGAACAAATCAACTTATAGAAGAGAGTTTATTTCAAGGCTTACAGTTTAGAGAGTAAGTCTATAACCGACTACGAAAGTGAGGAACGTAAATAGTCAGGCAGGCATGGTGTTAAAGTAGCTGAGAACTTACATTTTATTGTCAAGCAGGTGGCAGAGCAGAGCACTAACTGGGAATGATATGGGCTTTTGAAACCTTCCAGACCACTGATAGTAACACACTCCTAACAAAGACATACCCCATAATATTTCCTAAATGTTCTGTCAACAGGGGCCAAACACTCAAACATATGATTCTACAGATGCCCTTCTCATTTAAACCACCACAAATGTTAGGTTTTTTCTTAAATTAGAAATGAAGAAAGGGGCGCAAGATGATACATAAGACTAAGAGAATATAAAAAATGTTATTATTTTGCTTAAATTAGAAAGAAGAAAACTGGGGTGCAAGATGAGACACGAGACTAAGAGAATACATTAACCAGTTTATTATAGGCGGGACAGAGTAGAGAGAGTAAGAGAGAAGAGAAATAAAGTTCATGGCTGACAGCCATGCACCACAGAGAGAAGTGAAAGAAGGAAGAGAGAAGAGGCGGGGAGAGAGAGAGAGAGAGAGAGAGAGAGAGAGAGAGAGAGAGAGAGAGAGAGAGAGAGAGAGAGAGAGAGAGAGAGAGAGAGAGAGAGAGAAACAAAGAGAAGAGAGAAGAGAAGAGGCAGAGAGAGATAGCGAAGCATAAAGAGCAAAGCAGGGAACTTTTAAAGGGAAGACTGTGCATGCGCACTGAGGTTCCACGCATGTGCAGGGTCCTCACTCAGGCTGTAATGTGAGGGGGGTGATGTAGTGATGGCACATCCCTGTGTGTGCCCCGCCTGTTGTCAGGGGGCAGGGTCTGTCTCTTAAAGAGGTAGAGCCGATCAGCACTAAAACTTGAACCTTTCAACAAATGCCTAAAGTTTTTTTAATATACCATATAATTGGGAAAGGCAAGAATTGATGATTAAACAAACTAGTTTACCTCTCCCAAAATAGATGAGTTTGAACCAAGGAATGGAGGGAAGGGGAAGAGGAAGGGGAGAAGTAATGAGAGAGAGAGAGAGAGAGAGAGAGAGAGAGAGAGAGAGAGAGAGAGAAAGAGAGAGAGAGAGAGATCAAGAGAGAACTATGGGGAAATAAAGTAATGGTGTTCCCTAAAGCAAAGGAACTTTATTTTCCTTCACAGGTTGGCTACTGGTGAAAATGTAGGATATGAATTCAGCATGATGCTTGAGTAAGTAAATAGCCAAAGCCAATGCATGGGATGCAACCCTCAATGTGTTCTATTTACCTTACTATGAAGCTTAGTCAAATTCTATGCCTTTAGTATGTATTGAGAGGAAGTGTGTGACCACACACATACTAGTGGTCGGAGTAAAGACAGATCATGCATGAAATTATCATTTAGACACTAAAATGAAGAGACATCACAGCAAATGTCAACGGAAATGGAGCCAAAACCATGTTCTTCAAAGAGTGAGTGTATTAGTTACTTTCTGTTTATATGATAAAGTAGCACAACTTAAGGCAACTTAAGTTGCCCCTCTCTTAAGGAAGAGAGATTTTATTTTGGCTTATGGTTCCAGAGTGAGAAGAGTCTGTTATGACAGGGAGGTATGACCACAGGTGGCTGGAGCCGAAAGTTGAGTGATCACATCTTCAACCACAGTCACGAAGCAGAGAAAGAAAACTGGCAGTGGAGTAATGCTATGAATTCTCAAAACCCTACCTCCCCAAATTCTGTCACCAACTGGGAACAAATAATGCAAATACATGACCCTATAGGGGGCCTTTCTCACTCACACCACCTCAGTGTGTAACTAAACCTAGTCATCAAATAAAATTCTAGTTGAGGGCATTGTAGCAATGGGCTGCTCAATACTTCAGCAGTAGTTGCACATGAAAGACAAGGACACATTACAGAATTATCATATTATTTATACCTTTCTCAGTGAATCAATTTGGGGGTTATATCATCATCATTCATCGTCATCTGTTGTGCCAGGTTTGAAGAGCCCAGAGACTAACCCAAGGAGTCCACACTCTGATAACAAAGCAAAAGGTTCCTTTTTATTTCAAGCTGGCAAGCTAGGATCTCACTGCATAGCAGGCAAATGAGATCCCAACCAGGCAAAAAGAGAAGCTTTTAAAAAAGGAAGACCATAAGGTTGAAGGCCACAAATTAGAGAGTTTCCATGGTTACTTAAGGTCATACAAAGTACAGAGTTAGTAACTATACATTTTAAGGGAGATACATTTGACTGAGATAAGACAGGGCATGGGCTTGCAGGGTTACAGGGTCTGTCAGTTATCCCCTGGGCTGGGAGATCTTTATAACCAGCAATTAGCGAAGGAATGTTAACAGGAGCTGTGGACAGTTACCTCTCCTTCTCTGAGACCAGGGGATCAGGCGCCAGTGATGGCACTCCTGATTTAAGGAGTTCAATTTTCCTTTATCATTAGACGTTCCCTTTTCAGGGCCTAAGTTTTTAAACTTTTATTAATTTGAATTTTTGGTCCCTCACATCATCATCATCATCATCATTATAATAGGGGGAGGGGAGTTTTACAGGAAGAGTGAGCAAGCCTAAAATATGGAAGAACAAAGTGTTAGGGAGACTACCCTTAGAAAAGTGATAGAACAGAAAGGTTATGATTTATGAGTAGTTCAGAAAAGAGAAAGACATAGTGTGGCATAGTTGCAGCTTTGTAAACCTCTGCTAGGGATCACAATATTTATATGAATTTTAGTGCCAGTGACACAAAAGTAGATAGTTCTGTTCAGGTAGTACCTTATAATGTTCTTCCCAGTATTTTTTTATTATTCTCTTTCCCCTTAATAAATATTCTGTGGACTATTTATGTAATTTTCCATTATGCAAGCATACTCTTTCTGCACACATTTTTGCTAACAGTGTTAGTTTCCTCCTTTAGATCTTGTCAGCAACAGTTAGTTGGTATTCTAGTGATGATATTTTGCTATTTATTGCATCTAAATTCATTAATAACATTTTTAGTAAGCAAGCAGGAATCTTTTAAAGTATGGCGTTCTTTAATTTATTCTTTGATAACTTAGGAGCATGCATTTTCCTGTTGTTGTGGGGATTTTTACTTGGAGGCACAGTCTCACTCTGTATCCCTGGCTAGCCAAGAATGTCCTGTGCAGATCAAGCTGGACTTGAACTTATGGGAAGCCTATGGCCTCTGCTTAAGTTCTGTGATCAGAGGCAGGCACCATCACATCCAGCTTGGGAGACAAGTATTCTACTAAATTGTTTATTTATCACATCATTAATTCAGGGGTATTATTTTATTCTGTTAATTATAATCACACTGATTATCTTATAATTAAAATTATGCTATATGTGATATACATTTTAAATACTGTTATGTGCTGCTTTGATATCTTATGATATCAGGAGGTCCTCAAGTGGCTTACCAGCAAGTTCCCCAGATAATCTTTCTTATTATGGAGACCATACACCATCAGATTTACTCCTGGTAGGAGGCTTCAATGCCTTTCTAGCTCACGGTGGGAACTAGAGATGACTCATATCTTTCCTAGAGTACAAACACCATCTTCCACTGTCCTAAAATTCACTATTTCCAAGCATAATGCCCCTGTATCATTTCATGCAATAAACTCACCACAGAGCTGTGAGTATATGTGACTATTGTCATTCTCATTTGTCTAATGCCAAATGTTATATATTCAACCATCTCTATAACTCCAGGTCAGCAATCCCTCTGTCATTAACAAAGTAAAGAAGGTGAGATCAAAACAGCATTTCAGATTATTGAAATTATCTGAATGTTTATGTCCATTTGAAAGTTATATTGCAACCTAATTTCCAATGCCATGTAGTTAAGAATTATAGCCATAGGGGAGTGATTAGCGCAAGGGTATTCTGCTCTCCTGAATAGGACTCATGTTATACAAAGGAGTCATTCAGTTGTTGTGTGCATCCTTCTGTCCTGTGAGACACTGAATATGCTGGTCACTTGATCTTGGATTTGCAAGCTTGGAAACCTGTGAGCAATACATTTTTACTGTTTGTAAATCACCCATGTAAGGGATTTTGTTATAACAGCTTGAACAGAATAACACAGGAATATTTCGGATTCACTTCTTTAAGAATACAACTTATAGAAGTGTTGAATCCTAGAGCAGAAAAAATACAAAATGAAACTGGAACATCCTGTACCAGAAAGTACAGAAATGCTCATTTGAGTTCTGCAAAGGAAACACATAATCAAAGCTATTCCCTACACCCACACAGACTATTACACATTTTTCAAAGTTTAATACTTAGTTATCATGTTCATTGTACTTATCTTCATATTCTTTAATGATAATTCTCAAAAGACTTTTTAATAGTAATACTGTGTCATAGAGCCAAAGTAATGTACCAGATTTTTTCATTGCATGGAATCTACTAACAATTGGGTTTATACAACATTAGGGATTTCCTGTGTCTTCCAGCATCTTGCCAGGCACTTTACATATGCTGATCCCTAATGGACATGCTCTTTAGTAAGTCACTTGTACACTGTCAGCTAACCCGGTACAGGTTCCTTGAGCAGTTATCATACAACAGGAGATAGAAGTACAAGCATTCCTACCACAACAATCCATCTGAAACCTTTAATAAAATCAATCACACAAAACAGGCTTAGGTACATACCATAAGTTAATAGATTCTGAAAGGGAACTATATCATACTTAATCTTATAAAAGAATTAAACAAACTAAGCTTGGCTTTTGGTTTCATTTTGATTTGTCTATGCTTTATCTGGAGTTTCAGTGACTTAGAAGGTGACCTTAAAATGTAATTCCATCTATAGGAGAGAATCTATAAAAAAAATGGATAGGAGTAGGTTTTAATAAATGATAACTATGCAATGAATATAACCAAAAACATTTTGTTTTGGTGGTAGTAATACAAGAATTTTTGTGTTTAGATAGTTTTAATAATTATAATTTAAAAGAACTAAAAAATGAAGATATTTAAAAGTAATTCCAATTAGTCATGCCTTTGCTTGACAATCACAAGATAATGGTCCCTCTCTATTTCTCTCTCTCTCTCTCTCTTTCTCTCACACAATCACTCATTTTCTCTTTTTATCTTCTTTTTGAGATAGAGTTAACATGTGTTTCCTAAGATGGGCTCAAAAACCTGGGTTCAATTGATCCTTCTGCCTCAGCCTCCTGAGTGGCTTGGACAACATGGCTGCATACCAGAACACTCTATTCTTTATCTCCTATTAAAATGAAAATGCCTTTAGTGTAAACTAAAGGACACACATGCAAAATAGCAAGACTATTTTTAACATCACAAGCCTACTTCTTTAAATCAAAGTAATATTTCCACATTGGTCATCCACTTTAGTTAGAGCACTGGCTCTAAAGTTTGGCATCTAAAGTTTCATAAAATATATTGCAACTTAACCTATTAAAATATCTTAGGAGCAGATCTCACATATAATTTGTACTTGCTTCTAAGGCACCTCGATTTCCCTTGTCATTTGGTATCTGGAAATTTTGGTGTAATTTGTCCCCCTCAGTCACATATCCAAGTTTAAGATTTTCTTCTCGATCTAAAAAGGTAGTATAAACAGCTCATATTCATTTTCTAAAAATGTGATGTCATTAAGACTTAGCAAGTAATTAATTTCCTCACAAGCTATCAATTTCCCCCAACCCTTACCACTACTTAACACAGTATGTATTCAATATGCATTCATCTAAAAGGAAACTGTTATGTGAATAAATCATAATACCTATTCCATATACTGATGTTCACCATTTATCAATAGATCAAAGAGTCAAATCACAGGGATGTAATTCATTGTGTCTATTCTTATCTCACTGGCTTAATGGTTATTTATCAACTGTGAATGAAACTTTGTTTCATACATTAAAATTCAGTTTTATTACCATTTAATTTTATTTTCTCAAATACCTCTAAGATTGTTACATTTGGTTTCTTGATATAAAAATATCAATATAACTAAAACTGGGATGAGCAGCTGCATAAAACCTTATGATTAATAAGTAGCTGAATATTTATTTATTCATTTTTTTTGGCTTTTCAAGACAGGGTTTCTCTGTGTAGCCCTGGCTGTCCTGGCACTCACTCTATTGACAAGGCTGACCTCAAACTCACAGAGATCTGCCTGCCTCTGCCTCCAGAGTGCTGGGATTAAAGGCGTGCACCACCACCAGCAGCAAGTAGCTGAATCTTTATTTAAGCCAATATAATCTACTCTTGTCATTCTAACATGTTGATTTCTTTCTACACCTCACTTTCCTTATTATGCATCATATAGCTTATCATTTTAATCTAGTATACTCTGTATTATAATTAAGACTGTCTGTGAAAAAGCAATGTCTTCATTTACCTCATTTCCCCAACACAACAAAAATCACTTTTCACAGAGACTTACTACCTTCCATCAGTAAGATCTGTTTTGTGTTGGACCTAAGTGCAGCATGTTAATTAGAACTCTTGTTCATATGCACACTTGTGTTTGGTGTGGGGGGGGCACTAATCATTAGCAGAGGCACCTCTTTGTTTTGGGTTTTTCATCCTTCTACGTTTATCTATGGAAGACACCATAGGGATATACTTCACATTGCTAGAAACCGACTGCTTTACTTGCTGTGGTGCATGCCTTGAATCCAAGCACTCAGGGGGCAGAGGCAGGTTGATCTTTGTGAGAATGAGACCATCTAGGGCTATATAGGAAGATCTTGTCTCAAAAAACAAAACAAACAAACTAATTTGTTACCCTGACCTCCTTCATAACACCTGTGCTTTACTTTCCCCCTCCCTAGAGCTACCCCTTTCTTTGGTCCCTTTTTCTTATCCTGGTTATCTGGATTTACTCCAGGTTCTACTTAGAAAACTTTGAGAGCAGGGACCCTCAAATAAGAGAGACCATGCAGTTTTTGTCTCTCTGGGTCTGGGATACTTCATGTAGTATAATATTTTCCAGTTCTGTCCATTTATCTGCAACTTTCATTTTTCTTTACAGCTGAATAGAATTCCATTATTTGTAAGTGCCGCATTTTTATTATACATTAATCAACTAAATGGCATTTAGGTTGTTTCCATTTCTTAGCTATTGTGAATGATATAGCTGAGCAAGTATCTGTGGAGTAGAAGACTCACCTACATAAAATGCTAATTAGCTAGTAACCAGGCAGGAAGTATAGGTGGGGCTACCAGACTAGGAGAATTCTGGGAGAGAGGAAAGTTAGAGAATGAGTTGCCAGAAAACAGAGGAAGCAAAATGAAAGCAATGCCTTGCTGAGAAAAGGTAGCAAGGCACATGGCTAAACATAGATAAAAATTTTGGGTTAATTTAAGTTGTAAGAGATAGATAGTAATAAGCCTGAAGAATAGGCCAAACAGTTTCTAATTAATATAAGCCTCTGCATGTTATTTTGAGACTAAATGGCTTTGGAATTGGAAGGTACAGAAACTTCTGTCCATATGCATTATTTTGTGTTTACTTAAAATTACACACACACACAGTGTGTGTGTATGTATATATAAATGCATGTGTATATATGTTAAAATTAAGTCATATCACTAGGGGTGACAGTGCTTCCCCCAAACAATAGACTGTCCAAAAAACAAAAACCTTGGTTCCAAGTATGGGGAACCCACCTTTTATGTTGTTAGTCAGAGATGTCTAATAAAAGCTCCCATATAATTGTGCTATTGCCATAGTCCTCCATTGCCTACCAGAAATTGAAGGTGAGACCCTATTGTCAAAGACACCGAACATTGTGGATGGTGAACTTGGGAGAATCTCACTGGAACTGACCTTTCTGACTCCCTTCTAAGTAGTAGATCTCATAGTACTAGAAGGAGCTTTGCAAGTTGAGAAGGGAAAACACCAGCTAGAAGGACTATGAACCGCAAAATGACCAAAATGGCAAGATATTCTGAAAGATGCAGTAGCATCACTTATATCCTGTAGCCAACAGCCATCTAATAGGACTTAGAGCCCAGTCAATGGGAGTAAATTCATGTCTATTACTCTAATCCTAGCTCACTGCTGCCACTTCCCTAAACCAACATACTCTTTAATGCATTCTAAATAATCACCCTTAGAACCACGGTTAAGTGTAGCTCCTCATCAAAGAACCTTCTCTTCACAATAGAGACCATTACAGGAAGACAAAATGGGTTAAACTGCAGACAATAACTGATCGAAGTGTGCTAAACATCAAAACGATACATCTACAACACAACCTCTACATCAAAGCCTGGGGGGGGCATCTGGGAACAGGAGGTCAAAAGATTGTAAGAACCAGAGGACCAGGGTATCTACAACAAGATAATGTCTTCTATATTTGACAAGAAAGGTGCAACCATGAAATCTCGATAATATGGTGGCACAACAAATACCAAAAAAGTGACAGCACCAAGTGGTATGTCATACTAGATGGGGGAAACCTGATAAGACTCCAGCCCTAGTTTAAAAGCTATAGGCAATTAATGGCTACTGAGAGAAGAAAGATACTTTGTTACAGAGTTAAGACACAAGATAGATTATCCATATATGTATGATCCTCAAGCATATATGTATGTGAGCAACACAGGATAACTCAGGTTATATTTATAAATTTGTGTTTGTATGTGTATGCATGTGCATATGATTGTGTGTGTGTGTGTGTGTGTGTGTGTATGAAGAATAAAACTCCATAAAATTCAGAGGGAGTTGGGACATGGGAGGAGTTGATTGGGGTGAAAATGATGTACATACAGCTCACATGTGAGAGTTTTTAAAAGGTAAATTGAAATTTTCAAACTTTTTATTTATTCTTTGCGACTTCCACATCATGCATCTTGATATCATTCATTTCCCTTCCTTTCATATCTACCCTATGTCCTTGCAACTTCCCCCACAACATAAAATACAATTTAATAGACAAGAAAAATAAGAAAAGAAAAATCTCATTATGGAAGTTGTAGTGTGACCCAGTGAGTCACGTAGTATATCCTTTGGTCTCTATATCTTTACTTGTAAATCCTCATTGCAATGAGTCATTGGTCTGGTTTAATCCCTCTGGTTTCTGTTACACTATTAATACTGGGCCCTCACTGGGATTCCTCTTGGATATCCTGTTGTTGCCCTGTGCCATGGAGATCCTGCAGCTTTGTTTGTATCTGCAAGATGTGTTCCTTCATGTGCTCCAGCAGATCATAGATGGATGTATGGTAGGTTCAGGGCCTGGGTGGTTGCAAGGTTGGCAAGCCCACTGGCTGTCCTCTATCTTCACCACCATGGAGAGCTCTTTAGCACTGTCCCAGCTAGTTCACCCTATGCAGCAAGGAGCAAGGGGCATGACCAGTTCTACTTTCATGACCTCAGGGCAAGCTCACCCACACCTACAGTACCAGGGCAAGCTCTGTGTTGCCCAGGCAAGGGTGCATGTTGGGAGCCATACAGTTTGGCATGAACCTTTAGGCCAAACTTGGCAAGTTCCATAGTTATAGAACTGTCTTTTGATTATACATGGCTTCTAGAAGCATGGGGACTCAGAAGGAACAACCTGACCCAGACCTCAATCCTTTGTTCCAACCACAAGCCCACTTACCTAAGCAAACCTCCCGCATTCCACCACTTACCTACGCAACCTTCCTTCATCCCACCATTCACCTAGGTAACCCTCCCTCTCCCCACCACCCATGAACTTTTCACCCTACCAACATCCTCTTTCTATAGTTTTTTTTAAGCATCCTGCTTGAACTAACACCTGGCTCTTGGCCTCTTCTCCCCCTCCTCTTTACCCCATACTACTGACTATATAAGCTAGCCTGGAAAAAATACAATTCGCCACTTGATCAGAATCCTGTCTCGTGGTCATTCTCTTGCTTCTCTTGTCCCCATTCCCCTCCCTGGACTTCTTGCTCTAGGTTGCTGTGCTGCAGGTTGGAACAGCTACAGGTGCACAGGCCACTCTTCCAGGTACTGCAGCTGATGAGGGGCAGAAACAACTATCCCACTCTCATGATCTCAGGGCTATCTCTCCCACCTGCCACAGGCAGTGAGGGGTAGGGGGCACCACTCTGTCACCCATGCCACCATATGGCAGATGATTGTCAGGGCCTGATTGCCCATGCTTGTGTTTTAGGTCCAGGTCACTTACACACCAGTTGACAGGACCATCTCTGCTTTGTTGCCCAGGTGAAGTGCAGGCCCCATTCTCTAGAGTGAATCAGCGGGCAAGGAGCTGGGTCATCTCCCCAGCTTGGCTGCAGGTGGCTAGGGTCTGAGGGGGGAGGGCTTCATTCCCTCACCCAAACCACCACATGGCTGGCAGACCAGGGTGTGGAACCAGCTCTCCCAGTCTCTCGCCTTTGGGGCCATGTCACCCATGCCCCTGTGAACAGGGTCAGCTCTATTGTGCTGCCCATGCAAGGTGTGGAAAATTAAATATTTTTTAAAATGTTGCCCCTGTTATAGTTTATGAAAATATCAAGGAAAACAAGATATTCACCACTGACTATCACCTAGGTTGTCTAACTTTCCAGATTACTTTGGGCTAATGGCTTTCTTAGCACATACAGTTCTCGGCACTAAGAATGGAATAGCCCAAGGCTGGTTGGTTGGTTGGTAGCCATGAAACGTAAACAAGTCCAGGAATATAAGACATTTCTAAAATAATGAACAGAAAGATGGAGAAGTACTCTCTTCTTGAACCAGATTGCAATTAGCTCAATGGCCATAACCATATGTTATAGGTCTACTTACATGCTTAATCAACCGGTACAAGAACTCAACAGTTTTGGAAAGTAAACTGCCATCTGTCATTTTTACAAAATTAGTATCTAAGTGACTGATTGGAATTAAAGATGTGTGCCAACATACCTGGCTTCCTTTTCTTCTTACATCCTAATAATACACTAGCATGCACATGTTGTTATTTATACATATATTATCAGTTTCCTAATTTGTGGATCAATAGACTGTTTGTTTATATATATTGACTTTGTCACTAATTCTGTAATAATTATGATACTGAAGATACCTATTTCAGATAATTATTCTTTTTCTTTGGATATATATATCCCAAAATAGGTTACTGACTCATGTGGTAGTTCTTATTTTCTTATTTCTTCATTGTTGAAGTTACTCCATACACTGTTTCCATAGTGTATGTGCCAATGTACATTTTTTACAAGATATCACTTCCATCTGTGTATCTGAAATTCTTCCTTGTTGTACCAAGGAGATTCATAGTGGACCACATGGGGCAGATATTGTGAAATACTGAGTATCTGGTCCTGGTCTTCAAAAAAAATTGTAATGTATCATGGAAATTATCAAATGAGCATTATACAATCCAGTGTAAAGCAAAAGAAACACATACACACATTAGTGAAAGTATGAGGATTGGAGGAAATGTCAGAAACAAGGAAAAATTACAGGAAATTCATAAGGAGATAAAATTGGAATTATTCAGGGAGAATCATATTGAAATGGTATTCTAGAAAAAAGTTTAAAAACATGTAAAAAAGATATGGGACTGTGCCATTAATGGTTAAGAAGATTATAAGCTTGTTTGTAGTAGCATTGAGTGAGTAGACAGAGTTTTAAAGATCACTTTACAAAATATTTGTTAATATGTAGAAGTAACAGAAAATCAGTGTTTTGTTTTGTTTTTCAGCAGCTGAAGAAAGCCTTTTATTGGGGATGAGGAAACTCGCTCATCCAGCTGGCACACACAGAAAAAGACTCACCACAAAGCGGGTGGGGGACTCAAGAAGCTGAAGTCTCCTGTTCAGAAAGACCCAGATGGAAGACAGAAATGATCAGAGCAAGACACATCACAGGAATCAGGAGAGTGTTACACTAATGGAGGGAAAATATCAATTAATATTTTTCATATTATAATATCAACTAGTATCGTTTTGGGGGCTGAAATTTATCTCAGTGGTAAACTGTTTGCCTGGTGTGTGCTGTCCCCTTACTGCAAAAATTAGTCATTACCCTTTCATCTGAACTTGAGAAATAAGCAGAGTCTCAGTCTCTTTCCATTTCTACTTTTGTTCCTTGTTAAAAATACATGCACTTTGGAATAAATTACAGCTTTCCATTTGTCATTCCCAGAAATCTACCTTGTCTTACACTCTGGCGTTTATGGCATTATATATTAGCTCGATTCCCATTCATCTCCAAAGCTCCATAGGTGGAATTCGAGCAAACCCTGACTCCATTTGGCTAGTGAAAGTAATAACATGATGACTTTAATACAGAAGGGCTATTTTACTTCCCTCACTACACTGCCCCTTTTACATTGTCTTCATTTGGAACAAAAAAAAAAAAGAAGCTTTACAGACTCGTACTTTAGTTCCTGGCAGGTTTCCTTGCACAGTGGCAATCTAACAACAGGGTGCTTGCCAGTGGCTTGCAGATGGAAACAGGCACAGCTAGGGTCTCCAAATGCAGCAGTTCCTTGGAGGCCTGCTGAGCTTTAACATTACTCGGGGGACCAAAATAGACTCTGTATTAATATCACCCGCAGGTATCCTTAGTCGTATGGCTACTATAATACTTACCTTGAGGTTCCCAGGTCTATAAGGGCTTTGCTACCTAACAGGAGTTGGCCACGTCCATCCACCTCGTGTTCACCCAACTGCTAACTCACCACCAGATTTAAATGGCAACAATACTTATTTTAATGGGCACAGACTTCACTGACACATGAGAGTCAGCAAAGAAGACTATTTTTTTTTACAAAGTATGCCTTAGCCTTGCTTTTTTTGTTGTTGCTTGTTGCTAGAACTCTGTCATAGATATATCAGCCTGTATATAAGTATTTTTCACAAAAAAATTATCACCTTACCTTCACTCCTCCTTACTTCTCTCACTTTCTCTCCTCTCTTCCTATCTGTCCTTGTAATATCAGCTCTGATCATCCAACAAAAGGTAAAAATCAATTCAATCTTCACTCCTGTCTATAATCCAGGTGAGCCAACTCCATCAATTTCAATTCCCCTTTCTTTCCTTTTAATTAAAAAACAATTTTTGATACAATATATTCTGATTATGGTTTCATATCCTCCAACTCCTCCCAGGTGCTCCTCATTTTCTCACTCATCCAAATCCACATCTTTTCCTTCTCTCTCTCATTGGGGTACAACTAGGCATCTAAAAATGTTAAAGTAAAATTAAGTAAAATAAAACTAAGCCAGATAGGACAAAATAAACAGAAGAAAAAGTACCAAATAAAGAGCTCAGAGACACATATAAACACAGACTATTCACACACAGAAATCCTATTAAAAACACCAAACACGAAATCCTAAGCTATACACAAAGAACTGTAAGGTTAAAAACAAGGGAAAAGTCCCTAACAAAGCATTTTCAGACAAAAAAAACCCTCCAAAAATTCCACTGAGTTTGTTTTGTGTGGCCCATTTTCTGCTAGGCATGGGGCCTGGCCTTAAGTGTGGTTTATATGCCCAATGAGAGTCCATTGGAGAAAAAAACTGTTTTTTTTTTAAATTTGTGAGCATTTATCAATTGGAGATAGCTTCTGGATTAGGCATGTGGGCTTATGTCTGCTCACCCTCTCAGTGCTAGGACCCTATCTGGCCCAGACCTGTGTAGGCACTATACATGCTGCCACAGTCTCTGAGTTCATGTTGCACTGGTCCTGTGTTTAGAAAGCCTTGTTTCCTTGATGCCATCCATCCCTTCTGGATCTTAAATTTTTTCTGCCCTCTCTTCAGCCAGGTTCCCTGGGCCATAAGGGATGAGTCTGATGGAGACATCCCATTTATGACTGAGTCTTCCAGGGTCTCACTGTCTGCACACTGTGCAACTTTGTGTCTCTGCCTTTATTCCCATCTACTGCATGCAGGAGGAAGCTTCTCTGATAATGGCTGATTTATGAGTACAGCAGAATGTCATTAGGTGTTTTTCTATTGCTGTGTTTCTTTAGCACAACAGTTGCACTTGGTTTATTCCTAGATCTCTGGTTTATCTGGTCTCAGATAAACCAACTGAGAAGTTGGTTACTCCTCCATGCTTTATTCCACTATTACACTGGCAAATATTGCAGGCAGATCATTACTGTAGATCAAAGGGTTTGTAGTTGGGTTGGTGTTTACCTTTCTCACAACAACCCTATGAACTATATTCCATTCAATATATACTGAACCAACTAGTATGTTCTTGTATATACACAGTAATAATTCCACTTGGCTAGAAGGAAATTGATAGCTGTTATTAAGTGAAAATATATATAATTCCTGGTTCCTATGGTGATGAGGGTTATTTCATTTTTTTTGTAGCTAGGTTATGTGAAATCTCAGTTATTCCCAGATATCAAGTCATATAACATATGGAAACTTAATTTTAGGACTCATCTCTTTATAGTTTTGATACCACATAGAAATCTTATCCTAATCAGAATGACAATTTTGTTTACTAATATCTTCTTGTACATTATGGCTAGTTTTTGCTTAGATAGGTCAGGCTGAATTATTTGCTGTCGTTCATGTTAAATAGGTCTCTCTTTCAGTGGTGGTTGCAGAATTTCCATACAGAATGGATTTATAGAATCAAACTTGTTTCAAAGGTTTCCTAAGTCAATCATTTTGCAGTGACATTTACATAAATTTAATGTTGTTTCTAGTTTCAATTTTAAATGTCTTCTTCTTTGGGGAAAACAATATGTGTGAATGGCCACTGGAGAATATGGAGTAACGAAGAGACTTGGTGCTGCAATTTGGGTTTCTCATGTATAGTACAGAGGGAGAGAAATCCTTTCTTGTGTTTCTATTGTTTTGCAATAGATACTATGGGTTGAAGTCAGGGTCTCATTCATGTTAGGCAAGTAGTACACCACTGAGCTGAAACTCCAGCCAAGTTTTTAAATTTTTATTTTGAGATAGGGTTTAAGCTGCTCAGCCAAGTCTTGAACTTAATGATTGAGTTCAAAATCATTTTTCTTCATTCTCCTATTACTTCCTTCCCATTTTCAGAATGAATCATTATTGCCCCATATTTAAAGTTAACCCAATCTGGTAAGAGTCAAAATGTAGATACTGAGGCTGGAATTCTTAATGTTGAGTATCGTGTTTAGGGCTTTTGGGTGGTCTTTGTTGTTTGTCATTCCCAAGGGCTACTTCTTTAGTCTGAATGCTGTAAAATGAGTGCTAGATACCATCTCAGGTGCTGGAAGTTTCTATATACAAGATAAAAAATGGGAATACGCCAAAAGCATGGGATAGAGACTTCCAAGGAACAAATAACCACCTAATTATATCATAGGGTCTCCATCTAGTAGGCATTCCTGGCACTGGGGAGATTCTTTTCCTATTTTATACTTGTATTTAGGCATAGTCACTTACCTAGTATTTCTTTGGAAAGATAAACTAGTTATCATAAGGGTCAACTTTATTTTAAGATTCACAATAGCTGAATCTCTATTGAAGATGCCTTACATCTAGGGAAGCCATTTTCAATATCCTATTATTATAGTAAGCCAGGAATCCTAAGGCTGGGGTTGCAATTTTCCTGAGAAGATTGCATCACACTGCTATGATACATGTTGCAGGCTCCTAGTTGGACTTATGGTTGTCATTAATGCTATACCCATTATATGTATCTTACTATATATTGCACTGAGGAAAAAGGAAACAAAGGTCCATGTGTATTAGAATTTCACACCAGTCCAACTAGTTATAAATAATATTATATATGCTCAAAATTCTACAAACTGGAAAAGTATTCAGAAATAAACAAAAAATGTTTAGTACATTGTATGAGACAGTGAAATAGTACAAATTAAATTTGACTGTTTGTAAAAATCCATGTTTTCCAGTGACACGATGCTCATTCCACATAGTAGGCACATTGTTGGGGAAAAACAGGCAGGTTTTGGTACAGTGCTTTGACACAAAAAGACCAGTCAAAAGGGGAAAAATGACTGAAAACATGGGTTATTTTTCATTGTCTTTTTATAATGTCTTTTTTATAGGCCTTGTATGAAGGGAACAGCCTGGAAAGTCCTTTTGTCTGTTCATTAACTTATTAGCATCAATTACTATTGATGTCATTTCAACCATGACTAGCCAGTCTGTTTCTTCGTTCCCTCCTGTGTCAAAAGCAGCATGATACTGGAAGTCATAAAAGAGAGAGCACAAAAGGAGATGGATTTTCTTATAGAAATGCTAGTCTTGACTTTTTTCTCACTGATCATATAGCTAATTTCTCTCTCTCTCTCTCTCTCTCTCTCTCTCTCTCTCTCTCTCTCTCTCACACACACACACACACACACACACACACACACACACACACACACACTGTACTATACCCTATCCAAAAGCATAATACTTTAGGAACCACTTAGTAGGTAACTGAGGTCAGAATATGATAAAAATACAGTTTTAGAGCCACATGGACTCTTTCTAATGTCAGACTTGGTTTCAAATTGCCAGCCACAATTTCCATATACATTAACAAATCATCAAATATGCCTCAAAATCATGCTGAAAGATCTGATTAGCTGATGGTAGCTAAGTTTTGGGCAATTTTATTCCCCTAAAACACCTTCAAAGTACACCCGTAATTTGAATCACTAAGTACAACATAACTTTCTGAAAATTAAATCAGATGTTTTCTCAAATAACTATTTTGTCTGATCACTGTTTTTAGTGATACACACTTAGCATTCCTCTAGAAGGGACGTGATGTGCTATCCGTCAGAACCACTGTGACTACATTCTCACAGATGTGTTTGCCTTACCTTCTCTTGCTTAATATATTAAATATTTAGAAGTCAAATTGAAGCTAGCATTTCATATTGCTGTTATATGAAATCTAAAGTCACTAAATTATGGTTTTTATAGGTTATGGAATTCCTTAAAGGACTGAAATAAATTACCTGTTTATTTCAGCCAAATATAAAGCACCATTGTAATAGCTTTCAAAGAAGAAATAAAACTAATAGATTTGTAAGAGTTAAAAAGCACGTTTTTGTTCTAAAATGGGGAATGCTGCTAAAACTTCAAATTTCCAGTTAATATGCAACTATGGAGTAGAGATAAAACACTATTTAGTTCTGCAAATATATCTAGAATTGTGCTTTTTTTTTATAAAGTAACCAACAATGAGGGGACTCTGTTCTGGAAACATCAATACTCCTCTAACAAGTAATACACCAAATCATATCAATGAGTCCAAATGAAAGCTCTCATTCCATTTCTCAAGGTGGATACAATCTTGTGTATTTTTAGAAACTATTTTTCACCAGAAAGGGAACGTGTACTTCTTTATTTGCTGAATTTAATTATATATTAAAATATACAGTGTTCTCTTCTATTATGAGTAATCAGGGCATGCAAATTGCAGGCTTCATCCTTCCATTTTAATATGCTTCATTGGAAGATGAGCAATGATTTTTTTTTAAATCTCACACATATCTGCCTGAGGAAAAACCATTTGATCTTTGACAATTAAAGGCCTTAGGATTTAGCTATTATGCCATTAGATAAGGATAATTTTATTAACTTATCCTGAATATCAGAGAAATTTCAGATCATACCAGTTTATTTAACAAGTCAATCTAGAACACATACTGCATTTGCATAATTTTATAACTCTATTCCCCTCAGAATCAAATTCTTCAGATATTAACTAATGAAATGCTTTAAAACCTAAATGTTCCTCTTTCACTCCAAATCAAACACTTATTTGATTCATTCAAGATACTATAAGTAATTTGTATTAGTCATTTACATAGGTGCTAAGAAATTTCTAATCATTGTCTTAATTAATTTAAACATCATTAAGCATTTATAGTGACTGCTACTTAATACCATCCTGTTATTTTCCTCAACAAGTGAATATGTTTCTCTCAGTTTGTTTCTTCCATATTTCATTCAGATTGTGTTTATTTTTAGTCATACCTTAAGTTTTTTTATTTTTTTTATTAGTTCTAGTTAGGGAACAAGCTTATTTCAAGTCCCTTCTCCCTCTCCGTCCCCTCACCCCCAAACTTCCTCCCCCACCCCCAGCCCACCCCCACCCCATCCACCCACCACTCCCCAGGCAGGGTAGGGCCCTCAACGGGGCTCTGCAAAGTCCACCAAGTCTTCCTATGCTGATCCTGGGCCCTTCCCCATGTGTCCAGGGCCAGAGTGTAACCCTTCATATGGGATGGGCTCTCAAAGTCCCTTCTTGCACCAGGGAAAAATACTAATCCACTACCAGAGGCTCCCTGAAGTTTAAGTTTGAAACACTTATACTCAACATAAAAGGCCCAGCTCATCACACCTATGGATATTGCTAAAATTGTTAAATATCATTGGATCACAAGAAAACAATACAGAAAGTCCTTATATTATCCCTACATGGTGTAAAGGGCATTATTTCTCCAAGTAAATACTCAGGAAATAGTTTTAGTGGAGAAAATGTGGGAATAATTAAAATACTATAAATAACTAACTAGTAGAAATCATTAGAAAAGGTAATTTTATAGCACACATTATCAGAAGATAGCTGGCTGATAAGGTTTCTAAACAGAATACTGAAATGTGGAGGGTGGGAATAAGAAATAGTGAACTGATCAAGATGAACCTCCCCAAACCTTCTCTGGCCATTGCTGTTGCCTCATCTTATTGGACCAGAAAGAAGGGTGTCTTCCCCTAAGAGAATGTCTGATTGAGTCATTGATGTGAAAAGCTGACTGGGTTTCTGAGTCAGATACACATGGATATGCCTCTACCTGCATCAAGCAAAGATACTGGCCTAACTAGGTTCTCTCATTCTGTTTCCTTGTCTAGTGAGTAGTTGATAACACCTGAATAGCAGAATGCATGGAAAATATACCCAACAGTGTAGGTACAGTAGGTACACTTCATGAAACAAAATCCTTCCCTCTACACACAAACACTAGTATCTCTTTGCAATGCATAGCTTTGCCTTATGATATGACAATATCATCTTCCATTTATTGCTGGAAGTCAGGTAATTATAATCTTAAAAAATTCTGATGCTACATAAAAAGAGGCAGAATCATATTGTTTCTTGGAGGCACCTCACATTTTATACTCTATTTCCTCGAGAACCAGGAAGTTCTCAGGCTGGCAAGATAATTCAGCAAGTAAAGTTGCTTACAGCCAAGCATAAGGATCTGAGATTGATCCCTGGAACCCACATGGCAGAAGGAGAGAACTGAACCCAGCAGTCTGTACTCTAACCTCCACATGTACATTATGGCTTGCATTCACATATGTGCATGATCACACACACAATAATAAATATGTTTTTAATTTAAAAATGAAAGTTATAGCAGATGAACTTTTGATTAGACATAGTTCATTTGTATAGGAAAAAGTATGATACATAGCGAATCACATGAAAGAATCAGAGAATGTTTTACTAGATAAAACTATTGCAACCCACATCTATTCTCCAGAAAGTACAGCTGTATTTTATTCACATGACTAATTTTCTTCAAAAAGCCTGACTACTCTACTTAGTTATAAAGAAATATTCAGAATCATGATGGTTCTTACAGAAACTAGTTTTCAGTTCACCTTTCATGGCAGGATTTGTGCACAAGTTACAAATATCATAAAGGTAGAGCATACTTACTGTTTCTTCAAGTTAAAGGTAAGTGAATTGTGATACATGAACATTAAGGAAGATACCAAGTACTTCTCCAGAACTGACAGAGTTGGAACAGAGTACAATAAAAATTATTATGTGAATTTTTTCATTTTCCCTGATGTTAATATTACCAGTGCCCAGATTCATGAAGGACTAATTTGTGATAAGCTTAAATATGTAATTTTCTCTCTTCAGAGTGCTGTTTCAATGTTCCAAGAGAAAAAGGAGATCTGTAGTTCAAATTCAGCCTGAATAATACTAACTCCAAACAAGAGATCACTTACATCCACTCAACATGTGCAGTACTTTACTTTCTAGTTTGGTACTTGGACAAGAAACTTGAACTTTTACAACCATTTAGTAGCTCATCTTAAAACCTTGCAACAGTATTCAGATAAATGGCATCCAGCTCATCTGAGTGTTGAGTTTCCAGATCATAAACTCCTAAAGGGCAGAGTCTACAATTATTTGGCTAACTTTCTATCGCTTGTGACGGTAGAAGCTTAATAAATACTATTTCATGGTAATGGTGATGATGACAAGTTAATGCCCCTCAAAGCACCATCCAACCAGTCAATTTAGTGAAAGTCAAACTGGTCATTGGATGTCATAAAAAATCAGTCACTTGATTGAATGAATTATTCAAATGGCAGCTGGTTGCTTTTACGCTTGTATAGACATAACATTAAAGTTGCTTTCCACATTGAGAAGAATTAAGAGAGTGATGAAGTACAGCTATTTATTAGTTGCCAGTGTTATCACAGCAGTCAGGAACTTCAAAACAGAAAGCTGGAATCACTATTGAAACTACCAAAAATAGAATAATCGAATGATAAAGAATCCAGTGGCAGATAAATTCTCTGGCCTAAATTATTTTTTAATGTTTTCATATAATATATTTTAATCTGGTTTTTGTTAGCCAACTACTACTGGACTGTGGTTGACATACCCACTGACATTCTATTGAAGAAAACTGATAACCCCTCCCATCAGGTATTGATTGCAAATAGCTTCTTGGTTAGGTGTGGGAATTTCCTTAATTTCTTAACCATGACCTGGTGCAATTAGAATTAAGTGTCCCAGTCAGGAGGATACTATTAATTATCTTTGTCCTACATACTGTTCATATTCATCTTCTCAATATGAAAATTACTAAGCAGTGACTTTTAGCAGAAAACAAATAATGAAGATCATCAGAATGATTTTGCTCATTACCTTAGTGTGTCCTTTCTTGCTGTATTACACACACACACACACACACACACACACACACACACACACACACACACACACACACACACATATATATATATATATATATATATTATATATATATATATATATTTGAAACAAAGAAGCAAAATTCAGTTGCTTCTGAATGTCAGGACTTACTCTGAAGATATTATAATTGAGGTAGCTTAGTATTCATCAACTACATTTAAAGAGGTCAGTGAAAATAGAACAGATTCTAGGAGAAAAAGAAACCTCAGAGATTTGTAATGATTTGATTTTTGAAAACTTTGCTAAGGTAACTCATGTGAGAGGGATATTCTTATAAAAATGTGCTACATAGTGGAGAGACATGCAAAACATAAAGAACAAAGAACAAAATGTCATTTTGTCTCTAGTGTATAAAATGTATAGAAAATGTCATTGGCCAAAACACAAGAATAAAAGTTATTTTAAAAAATTAGGAGTCATTGTATAGTCTCTTGAAGAAAGGGAGAGGGACGAGAACCCCTGAACACAGTGGGAGCACAGGGCATGTGTGGAGAGGAAGGAGGTGGGAAGGGAAGAAGGGGAGGGGGAGGAGAACAAGAGGCCTGAGACAGGGGAGGAATAGAGGAAGGCAGGAAAGGAGATGCCTTGATAGAGGGAGACAGTACAGGTATGGAGAGAGGTCTGGCACAAGGGAAATGTTAGGGGATCCACAGGGATGACCCCAACTTAGAATCCAAGCAGTGGTGGAGAAAATGACATTGATGCCCTTCCCCTATAATGAGATTGGTGTCTACCTTGATTACCATTCCTAGAGACTTCATCCAGTAGCTGTTTGAAGCAGAAACAGGTACCCACAGCTGAGCACTTAACCATGCTACTGGAATCCAGTTGTGGAGAGGGAGGAGGGATGAGCAAAGGAATCAAGACCGTGGTGCAGAAACCTGCAAAAACACTTGACCTGACCTAGTGAGAGCACAGAGACCCTAGTCATAAAGGTACGGAAACAGCATTGGATCAAACCAGGCCCTCTGAATGTGGGTGCCAGCTAGGAAGCCAAGACAGTCTATGGGATCTCTAACAGTGGAGATAGTCTCTAACCCTAGAGCACAAATGGACTTTGGGAGCCCATTCCCCATGGAGGGATACTATTGCAGTCTAGATACAGGAAGGAGGTCCTAGGTCCTCCCCCCAAACGATATGATAGACTTTGAAGGTCCCTGGTGGAGGGCCTCACTATCCTTGGGAAGGTTTGGGGGGTGGGTTGGAGGGTTGGTGGGGAACATGGGAGGATGGGAGGGTGAGGGAATGGGGGGTGGATATGTAAATATGAGTAGTAATTAAAGAATTCAAATAAAAAATTAGGAGAAGCCAGGTGGATTTTGTTTTCTTATCTAATATCTGTGTGTGGGCATGTACTTACATGTTGGTTAGCATACTTGTGGGAGGCAGGCTTTCTCTACCATATTTTTCCATATAGGGTCTCCCACAGAATTCAACTACCCTGGATGGTCAACAAGCCCCTCTTGTCATTGCCTGTAAAGCACTGAGATTATAGGCATAAGGGTACATGACACAGGACCTAGTTATTTTATTTTTATTTTTTTAATGTTCATTGGTATTTTTCCATGGGTGTCAGGTCCCCTGGAACTGGTGTGACCGACAGTTGTGAGCTGCCATGTGGGTGCTGGGAATAGATCCCAGGTCCTCTGGAAGAACAGTCAGTAATCTTGACCACTGGGCCATTTCTCCAGCACCCATAACCTAGCTTTCTACATGGATGCTAGGGATCAAAACTACTGTCCTTCTGTTTATGTGGCATGCTCTTTACTGATTGAGCTATCTCCCTGATCTCAAAGCAGCTTTAGTTTGTTTGTTTTCTGTTTGCATTTTCTTCTTCTTTCTTTTTTTTGAGACAGAATGTCTCTGTGTAACAGCTCTGTAGGCTAGGTTGCTCTGGAACTCACAAATATCTGCCTTCCTCTGCCTCCCCAATACAGGAATTAAGGGTATTTGCCATCTCTCCCAGCATCTTTTTAAAGTAGTCTATATACAGGTCATTCACTTGTTTGCACTTGTTTGGTTAGCATTACCCCAAGATATTTTATGTTGTTTGTAGCTATTGTAAAGGGTGATGATTCTCTGATTTCTTTCTCAGCCCGTTTATCGTCTGATATATTGTAAGGCTACTGATTTTTTTTTTTTGAGTTAATATTGTATCCTGACACTTATCTGAAGCTGTTTATCAGCTGTAGGAGTTCCCTGGTAGAATTCTTGGGGTCATTTATGTATACTCTCAGGTCTTCTGCAAATAGTGAAAGTTTGATTTCTTTCTTTCTAATTTGTATCCCCTTGATCTCCTTTTGTTGTCTTATTGCTCTAGCTAGAATTTTGAGTACTATATTGAGTAGATATGGAGAGAGTAGACAGCCTTGACTTGTTCCTGATTTTAGTGGAATGAAGTTTCTCTCCATTTAATTTGATGTTGGCTGTTAGCTTACTTTTATTATGTAATCAGATTGGTGACTACCATAATTGCCATCAGAGAGCCTTTACCTGGTAACTGACAGAAGCAGATGCAGAAATCCATAGTCAAGCTCTGGGCCTAGCTCATGAACAAAGGGAAGAGAGATTGTATGCACCAGGAGGGCCAAGGTCATAATGGAGGAATTCACAGAGACACCTGATCTGGTCTCATGGGAACACATGGACTCTGGACCAACATTAAGGGAGCCTGTATGGGGCCAACCTGGGCCTTCTGCATGTGTGTGACAGTTGTGTAGTTTGGTCAGTTTGTAAGGCTCCTAGCAGTGGGATCAGGACCTGAAGCATAAATCTAATTAATCTTAATCAATAAAACCCCAGAGTAAGAGAACAGAATTATAACCTGAAAGTTCAGAGAAATAGAGGAGCCTCTGGAAAAAAAAAAAGCTGAGATCCTCTTGGTGCCCTGCCTTATCACTTACTGTCTCTGTCTATAGTCCTCCAAACCTCTATGGTTAACTAGTGTCTAGCTCTACCCTCTGACTCCAAGCAAGCTTTATTTGGTAGAAGACAAACAAAACAGCACACAACAAAGGTCTGTCCCTGGAGCTTAGGTGGCTATTGGGAACTTGTTCCCCATGCTGAATTACCTTGCCCAGACTTTATGTTGGGGAGGAGCTTGATCCTATCTCAACTTGATGTGCCATACTTTGTTCAAGCCCATGGGAGGCCTGTCCATTTCTGAATGGACACTGTGGAGGAATAGATGGAAAAGTCTGTAGATAGGCTGAGAGAAGAGGAGGGGGAGAAACTGTGGTCAGTATGGAAAATAAATGAAAATGTTAATTAACTAAAATATTTTTTAGGCCAGGCGTTGGTGGCGCATGCCTTTAATCCCAGCACTTGGGAGGCAGAGGCAGGCGGATCTCTGTGAGTTCGAGGCCAGCCTGGTCTCCAGAGCAAGAGCCAGGATCGGCTCCAAAGCTACACAGAGAAACCCTGTCTCTAAAAAACACAAAAAAATATATTTTTTAAAAGTAATCTACATAAATGAGAGATAGTGAGCTGTGGATAGAGATAAAATATTTATTAAGCCATTAATACAGGATATGTATTCACATTTAAGATTTGGAGCTAGGAGCTTCCAATGGGAAAGAAAATGTGATGTTTGTCTTTCTGGGTATGAGTTACCTCACTCAATATGATATTTTCTAGGTTCATTTATTTTCCTGCAAATTTCATGATATTCTTTTCCTTTAAAGATGGATAGTATTCTACACTACCTTTTCATTATCCATTTGTCAATTAAAGTGCATTTAGGTTGTTTCTATTACCTTGGTATTGTGAACAGAGCAACAATAAACAAAGCCATGGAGTAGGATATTTAGTCCTTCAGGAATATGCTAAGGGGTAGTATAAGTAGGTCACATGATAGATTCATGTTTTAGCTTTTTGATACTTCTCCACATTGCTTTTTGGAGTAGCTGGGTGAGTTTGCAATCGTACCTGATATTTGTGGACCAAAAGAGAAATTTTATACTTGGGGAGCTCATTTGATGTATAATGAGATCTCATGCTAACATTACAGAGGGATCTTATTATATAAAACTCCTTTCTTTTTGTGGTCCAGGCTGTTTGGTGTTCTGAAAGCTTCTTGTACTTTCATAGGCATATCCTTCTGTAGGTTGGGGAAGGTTTCTTCTATGATTTTGTTGAATATGTTTTCTGTACCTTTGAGCAGTATTTATTCACCTTCTTCTATACCTATTTCCAAAGAGACTGTAGAAGTTTGCACTCCCACCCTTTTCTCCACATCCTCTCCAGCATAAACTGTCATTGGTGTTTTTGATTTTAGCCATTCTGACAGGAGTAAGATGGTATCTCAGAGTTGTTTTGATTTGCATTTCCCTGATGGCTAAGGATGTTGAGCACTTTCTTATGTGTCTTTCAGCCATTTTAGATTCCTCCATTGAGAATCGTCTATTTAGTTCTGTACCCCACTATTTAATTGGATTACTAGGTGTTTTGGAAACTAGCTTATTGAGTTCTTTGTAAATTTTGGAGATCAGCCCTCTGTCTGATATGCAGTTGGTGAATATCTTTTCCCATTCTGTGGGCTGCTGGTTTTTTTTTTTTTTTTTTTTTTGTTGACTGTGTTCTTTGCCATACAAAAGCTTCTCAGTTTCAGGAGGTCCCATTTACTAAATGTCTATCTCAGTGACTGTGCTACTGGTGTGATGTTCAGGAAGTGTTTTCTTGTACCAATTCCTTTGAGGGTACCATCTACTTTCTCTTCTAAGAGGTTCAGTGTGGCTGGATTTATGTTGAGGTCTTTGATCCATTTGGACTTAAGTTTTGTGCATGGCGATAGATGTGAATCTATCTGCAGTTAATAGAGGCTGCCATTTATAGGTTTAAAGAGAATTCCAGCACGAGGGAAATATCCAGAGATACAAAAGTTTGACCCCACTAACAATCTAATCAATAGTGGAGAGGCTACCTTAAATGTGCTTCTCCAATAATGAGATTGATGACTACCTTATATGCCATCCTAGAGCCTTCATCCAGTAGCTGATGGAAGCAGAAGCAGATACCCACAGCTAAATACTGAGCTGAACTCTGGAATCCAGTTGCAGAGAGAGAAGAGTGATGAGCAAAGGGGTCAAGACTAGGATGGAGAAATCCACAGAAACAGATGACCCGAACAAGTGGTTGCTCATGGACCCCAGACTGATAGCTGGGAAGCCAACATGGGACTGATCCAGACCCCCCTGAATGTGGGTGTCAGTGAGGAGGCCTCAGCAATCTATGAGGCCTCTGGTAGTAGATCAGTATTTATCCCTAGTCCATGAATGGGTTTTGGGAGCCCACTCCACAAAGAGGGATACTCTCTCAGCCTAGATACACAGGAGAGGGTCTAGGGCCCTGCTTCAAATGAGACTTTGAAAATTTCACCATAGAAGGCCTCACCCTCCCTGAGGAGCAGAAAGGGGTTGGGATAGGGGGTTGGGGGACAGGAGAGGAGAGAGGAGAGGGAACTGTGATTGACATGTAAAAGAAGCTTGTTTCTAATTTAAAATTGGTCTAATTACAATTATAAAAATAAATGAAGATAATAAATCAAAAAAGAGCAAAAACAATTGAATAACACAACAAAATTTGAGTAAAGCACTACCCCAAATACAAAATCACCACAAGTTCTTACTACTATACATAAGTCCTTCAGCATATAAAAGAGACAAATCTTCCATGGATAAAAATCCCAGATAATTTAAGCAGATTCTGGGTGTTCAAAGCATTGAAACATATTTCCCAATCTTTACATGCAGGCCATATAGAGTAAGGTCAGAGGAAAAGACAATGGATTCACAGAAAAGAATATTCATCAGATGATTATAGTTAACATCATTAATGATAAATCATATGCATGATCAATACTTTTATATTGTGTGACGAAAGTGTCGTTTTCCCTCAGTGAACTTCTTCCTGCAAACTCCCAGTCTAATCACTAAAATTCCAATTGTGGGATATCTTATATAGTATCTAATTCATATTCCCCAACAATCTCTACATTATCAAAACCAAGTAAAGTTTAGAGACTATCAAAGCACTGAAAAACATAAGAAGACAACCTGTCTTGGATATAATTTGTCTTCTAAAGGTTCACTTGCCCCCAGTGTAGTGGTCTGAGGTAGTGTCACTTAGGACTCAACTTTCATGAGGTGATTCATGCTGTCTTATATGAGCAGGTAAGGTCTTGGAGAGGTAAATATTTCCTGAGAGAGCACCAACTGTAAAAACCAATCCTGACCCTTCATTAACTCTTTCAATTTCTGTTTCTGTGCACATACTGTTTGCATATCATCTACCAGATGGTAGACAGTGTTCCTGAATGTCCACTACTACAGAATAAATATTCTTTTCTTTATACCTTGAATATAGGAAGGAAAATCATGCTAAAACCTTTACCAACAGTGAGATGAGCAATGGATCCTAACCATTCATTAATACAAGTATGGTTTGGAGTTACCACACCCCAGTTCTATAACCATACTCTATAATTTGGAAAAGAAGTTATTGCTTAGAAGTGGCTTTTTGGTTTATTTACAATCTTAATGTAAAACCCAAACTTTCCAGATGGCATAGCTTGAAAATCATTAAGAATACATAACGTTGCCAGGCATTGTAGGTCACACTTGTAATCCCAGACATGAGGAAGGTGGAGAAGGGAGATCAGAGGTTTAAGGCTACCTTCAACTTAACAAATTTGAAAACAGCTTGGGACCACATTAGGCATTGTCTCAAAAGTAAAATAATATATAATAAAGCCACCCTCAGTTACATGGTAAATTTCAGGCCATCATGTTCTTTTGTGTGTGTGTGTGTGTGGTACTGGGAGTTAAACCTGTGACAAGCACTTTATTGATTTAGGTATGACTCCAGCTGTGCTCTCATGTTCAGATGGAAGATATCATCAGAAAAAAGAAAACTGGGGGCAACATAAAGAAGCTATCAAAATTCTAGAAATACAGTTGTGGTATTATAGAACTTGATGGGCTGGGGAAGAGAACATGAAGTTGATTGGTGTTGGGATTATGCTTCCAAGTGTCCCCATTTTATTTAGGAAAGCTACTCTTCAGCTCCATCCTTTAATGCCATGTTTAGCTTATGATGTCTGTTGTCGGGATATTGAGCAGAGGTCACTTAACTCCTGCCTGATTGTTCAGAGCTACAGGAAAAAGAAAAGTTGGCTACTAGTTAAGTCAAGTATAAGATCCAACTTCCACCATCTGAAGGTGTGACATTCAAGATCAAGTCAGAGTTAGTACCAGTCACACTGATCTGTATTCTGCTAGGAATTATTACTAGGATATTAACTTTATCACTAATCATTAAGGTCTAGTCCAAGCTATTAGCCATAAAATACAATGATATCAAATTAGATGACAACTAACAAGGAATCATAAGGCAAGTTTTAAAAATGTTAAGAAAGGCAACTTGCAGAGAGAACATTCTCTGTTACAGGTTTTTACTCTGATTTTAAGACTAGAGCATACATATTAGATATGTTTTATTAAAATTTTTTAAACAATTATTTGATCATATTTTTTCCTTTCCCCAAACTCCTCCCAGATCCTCCCAATGTCCACACCAATCAGCTTCAGGTTCTCTCCCCTCCTCCATCAACAGCAAAACCACAAAGTAAAAATAAAAACCCAATGAGACAAAAAGTAACAGAACAAAATGAGAAATACACACATACACACACACACACACACACACACACACAGAGAGAGAGAGAGAGAGAGAGAGAGAGAGAGAGAGAGAGAGAGACAGAGAAGAGAGCATTTTTTGCAGGTCAACTACTCCTGGACAATGGTCCTACCCTGCAGTGTGGTTGCTATACCTAATGACACTCTACTGGAGAACACTAACTATCCCCTTCCCAAAAGGTATCAATTTCAAATAGCTTCTTAGTTAGGAGTGGGGATCTCATATGGCTTAATATTTATTAGCTGGCTAGATGGCCAATGAGCCCCAGGAATATACCTGTCTCTGTCTTCCCAGACAAGCGGATGAGCAGCAGCATACCCAACTATTTTTTAATTAAAATAAGCATTCTGAATCTTGAACCCATGTCTTTATGTTTGCACAGCAATTATTTTACTGTCTGAGCCAGCTCCCAGTGGCCCCTTAGAAGGTTTTCTATAGGGCAAATAGAGCCATGTAGTGGAGTTGTACATGAATCAGATTAGGGGTACTGTTGTAAATTCAATTCAATGAATGTCCTTATCTACATACAAAAATTACCCCTTCAAAAGCTATGAGAATTCTTTGGAGGCTTATACAATTTTAATGAGTTTATTAAATTAGATCATTTTTCTGAGAATCAATTATACTAAATATCAAATACATCAGACTGGTTT
Organism: Cricetulus griseus; assembly: GCF_003668045.3. Classification (NCBI taxonomy): domain Eukaryota; kingdom Metazoa; phylum Chordata; class Mammalia; order Rodentia; family Cricetidae; genus Cricetulus; species Cricetulus griseus. The sequence goes on along the minus strand of NC_048604.1, from coordinate 31,867,814 downwards.
TTAATGAATTACCTCCAAAAGACTAAACCCATGCATGAAATGAGGAAATTAATTTAAAAATCAAATGCTAGAAAAAAGACCATTTGACAAGCTGTCTAACACTTTCAATATTTAATACAAAAAAAAAACCAGGAGAAGCACACTGCACCTTCTATTATTCATTGGCCTGCTTGTAAAGTTTTTATTTAAAAGCAGATTTGTAATTCTACACTAGAACCATGTAAATGCCTGTCTTCATAGCATCCTGCCTTAAAATCTGGAAGTTGTAATCTTTAAACAATTTAATCTTTTATGTTTCTCAACATTATACACTTTTATCTCCTTTGTTTCTTTTCTGAATTTGGCAACAAAGAAAATAGTATAACTATCTAGTCTTCAATCCCCATCAGAGACCTGAAAAGTATAAAATTTTACCTGAGCAAGCAACTTCAAAAATCTATGGAACTGACGGAAACAGCTGGCTGCCTGGACAGTCACCCAAGTTTCCTGTGCAACGTTGGGGCGTCCATAATTGGCTTACAGGCTTAGAATATCTGGCCTTATCCCCACTGAAGAGTGTATGGGGGATACAAAGGAAGGAGATGGGGGCAAGAGAATGGGAGGAAAAGGGAACTGGGATTCATATGTAAAATGAAAAATATTCTTTTAAATAAAAAAGGAGGTTCTCAAAACTGAGTCACCTTAAGAAACATTTGGATTTTTTTTCAGAAATATGGGATATCCTAAGAAATTCTGATTCATCCATTCTGGAGTAAGATCAGGAAACCTGAACTTTTGCCAGCTATTGAGGTAAATCAGATAAAGACATCAAAAGTCTTGCTTTAAAAGATAATGTGAAAGCTAGAGATGCAACTTGGTTGGTAGAATTCTTGTCTAACAGCACAATGCCCTGGATTCAGTCACCCATGCCACACAAACCAGGCTTTGTGACACAGCCATTAATCCCACCATTTAGGAGGTAGAGGAAAAGGGATCAAGAGTTCAGGATATCCTTGTCTGTATGACAAGTTTTTGCCCAGCCATAGCTACATAAAACACCATCTAAAAGATTTCTTTTAAAAACAGGGTGTGGTGGTGCACACATTTAATCCCAGCACTCAGGAGACAGAGGCAGGCAGATCTCTGTGAGTTTGAGGCAAGCCTGGTCTACAGATCAAGTTCCAGGACACCCAGGCCTCTGTTACAAAGAGAAATCCTGTCTTGAACTCCCCCAATGAAAATAATAATAATAATAATAATAATAATAATAATAATAATAATATAAAGATGGATATCTCACAAAGAGTGCAGAGGTAGCTCAGTGTGGACTGATGCTTGCTTGTCAAGGAAGGAACTCTGCAACACCCAATGAGCTGAATTTGATCCAAAGAACCCACACAAAAATGGAAGCAGACAAGGTCTTCCACAAAGTTGTCTTTTGACCTCGATGCTCCCCCCCCCCAATATGCACGTGTGCACAATTATTTTAGAACTTTTTAAACACTGGGTAAAATACAGCATTATGAAAATGTCATTATAAAATCGGTTAATGGGTATGCTAACATAAAAATAATTTTCAGAAACAAACCTGTGACATTCTCCTATGAATGCAGAAATCATGACCCACCTGGATGACAGACCTGCTCCTCCCACCATTCATTTTTTTCCCATACTAAAATTTTGACAATGCCTGTACAACTACATAAAAGAACCACTCTTAACCATTGTGCTGGGAGCTCTTTGCATAACACATATTTAATGTTAAACTGGTCATGAAATTGGTCTTCATTAATGTTGTAAAATACGAAGCAGTTCCCCACAATGATATTCATATTTCAAGGAAAACATTTTAGAAAAAGTTAAAAGCAGTTTCCATTAATAATGGAGACATTTTATTGGAGACTAGGCATTGAAATAGCAGAGGCAAAATTCATTTGAGGAAAAAATGTATGGTACAATGTTCTGAAAAGAGAAAGCTAATTATTATTTTTGAAAGCTAATTACCTTAACAAAACATCAACCTATTAGGCTAAAACTCTGAAATATCAAAAATTACTATGTAAACTCTCTGAACAAATGCCTCAAATGAGGATTCAATATGTGCAATTGTCCTTTCCCAATGAATATTTAAGTACTTGTTGTAATAGCAATTTAAAAAGAGAATTATGTCTAAAAGCCAGCATTTAATCATCACTACCACCATAAGTAACTGCCATAATCATAGTCAGTTTTACTTTAGTTGTTTCATGAAAGTAACAGTTATATTGACTCTTTTGGTGGGAGCCAGGAAGTTTTACTGACCAGAACATAAATGATTTAATAAACAAATATTGTATATGGACACATTTATGAATTCACAGCTCTGAGAGAAGAAAGCACTTCAATTTTTCTTAAAAGCAAGACATCAGTGTGGGTTTGAAAAGAATTGCCCTATTCTGAGAGCTATCTATGATTCTATACTTTTTAAAATAATGTTTTTCTTAGTTCTCTAAGAATTTTATACATTACATTTTGATTGTATTCATCCTTCTCCCAACTTCCTCTAGACCACCCTCCCCTTCCATATGCATCCACTTCCTTATGCACTCCCATCTACCCCACTCTGTGTTGGCCAAATTACACTTGGACATGGGAACAGCATTGGAGCGTGGTTGATATAACCAGTGTCACTTCAGTGAAGAAATGTGACTTTCTCCAGGCAGAAATCAAATGCCAATGGTTCTTCAGCTAGAGTATGGACTTTGTGTCTACCTTCCCTTGTCCGTTGTGGGATTTTGTCTAGCATGGGTTTAGGCTTTAATGCATGCTGTCACAAACTCTGTGAGCTCATAGGTGCATCCGCCATACTGTGTCTGGCAAACACTGCTTGTTTAATTCACCACCAAGTAGATTCATGTGCTAGCTTTGAGGGAAGGAATGTGACACAGACATTCCTTTTACTCTTAAGACACTTGTATTTCAACATTGACAATGAGAAGTAATGTGAATTTATCATAAAATGGTGTGTTAGACTTCTTGAATAATCTATTTGTACTATATGGAAACAGAAACAGTGAATTTAGAAGCTGTGGGTTGGACTATAGAGTTCCAATTTCAGGGTTTAATACCCAAATCCACAATCGATTAGCTATGTTGTGGCAATATATTATTATAAAAATATCTCTCATGTTTTAAGTGACTAGAACATTTTCTGGACCTCAAAGATAAAGTTAATAAAACACCTTCAGATCAGTTAAGTCTTAAGACTACTATTCCACCACTGCATACTCTGCCTATATCTTTAATGCATATCTGTAATCTTAAATTGTGTGTATACTTCCAGGCCACCTGACCCAGGTGTGTGTGTGTGTGTGTGTGTGTGTGTGTGTGCTGTGTGTGTGTGTGTGTGTGTGGAGAGAGAGAGAGAGAGAGAGAGAGAGAGAGAGAGAGAGAGAGAGAGAGAGAGAGAGAGGATAGTCATTTCCTAAAAACAGAAAATAGGATGAAAGCAGCCTTATAAAATGAATATCCAATAGAAATGTTGGATACAGCATACCGATATTGCTTGATAGCATGTTTGCTCATTATCTGGGTTGTCTAGGTCACCTGAAGTCAGCACTTAATCCCATGTAAATCTCTGTTAAAGATTTCTGCAAAGTATACCAAACCTTCCCTATGTAATGTTTCCTGTGATGTTCAATAAAAGTTTTGGAGGCTGTCCTATTCATGATGCTGTTCCTAAAATTACAAAGAGCTTTGTACAAAACAGACAATATTCGCTAAATAAATGAATAAATAATTAAAATAGTTTCCCTTAATTAAAATGTTTATGCCTCTTTTTATGGTTTTCTACTGTTGCCTAACTTTGTGTTTATGTTCTTTATTTCTTAATTTTAGTGAGCTCATTACCACTCATTTTCTCCACTTATAATGCTTTGATTAATGATTGCAATTTCACTCTTGCCTATTGGGGGTTACTAGATAAAATAACTATCCAAATTCTCATTTTGAGTGAATAATATCTCATAAACATGTTCAAAACTTGACAAAACATTGACATGGTAGATAGTTATTATCTTAAAATCTGTAAGTACATGTGCTAGATTTTTAATTCTGGTACAAATCATGTATTTCCAATAAGGTAAAGGGTCATCAATTAAATAGATTTTGAACCTGACAATAGTTCATTGTGACCTTTAAAGAAAAACTAATATAAAGTTTATATTTGTCTATAATTAATAACTGAAAGCCTGACTATCATGTTAGTAGTTTATTAATAATAACACATAATGGTGGATATGCAATGCAAAGAGCATAGAGGATTAACACAGCAAATTTAGGAAACATGGGATATCTTTTAATAAAGAGAACTTAGCTGGAACTCAAAATCATGGATAAGTTTCTTTTTGTCCAAAGTATTATCTATTATTTCTTTTTATTTTGCATGTCTTTGTGAGATTTTGTGTGTCCCACGTGGACAAGTACCCAAGAAGACCATAAGGTGTCAGGCTATCTGGAATTGTAGTCACAGGCAGCTCTGAGCTTCCTGATGTTGCTAGAGACTGAACCTGGCTCTTGTGGAAGAAAAGCAAGTGCTCTTCACCACTGAGCCTTCTCTCCAGACCATTAGCAATGTATTTCTTCCTTTCTTTTCTTTTCTTTTCTTTTCTTTTCTTTTCTTTTCTTTTCTTTTCTTTTTCCTTTCCTTTCCTTTCCTTTCCTTTTCTTTTCTTTCCTTTCCTTTCCTTTTCTTTTCTGGGACATAGTTTCTCTGTGTAGCCCTGGCTGTCCTGGAACCCACTCTATAGACCAAGCTGGCCTTGAACTCACAGACATCCACCTTTCCCTGTCTCCTGAGTGCTGAGATTAAAGGTGCATTCGACCACTGCCTGGCATTAATAATGTATCTCAAATTTCTGCTCAGAGCTTCTTTTTGTACTTTGGAAATGAAGATCATCTAGTGAATGTTTCATGAGTCAAGGGACTCATGGTTCCTAATGTTGAATCTCAGAAGACTTTTGGGAGATGAACTTCAGTGGTCAGAGGAAGTATATCATACCATCCCATCTTGACTTCCTAGGAAATCCTACAATGAGCTTCTCACAAAGCATGCTCTGTGTAGATGTCAGGTTTATTGTGCAGGGAGAGATTTCCATAAGACAGATTTACTTACGTATCTACCATTTTTGTGTGGGTTACCTATACTGCCAACCTTATTTCCTTTCAAAAACTTCTTGATTTTTAATCTAAATAGTTTTGAACATCTTCTGTAACTGAGATGAAGCATTGCATTCCTTTTTTAGAAAGTGAAAATTGCTGCTCTCAAATGGAAACAAATTTTACATCAAAGAGCTCAAATTCAATGCCGAGAGGAAAAAAAGCCAAATATGTAAAGCATTCTAGCAGCTGGAACTGATACTGGCAAAGACTGTGTCTAAACATACAAAGTGAGGAGATATGGGGTAATTTTTAAATAATTCCAGAAGTTTCATATCTTTGTCATAATTACCTGAGTACTTAGACTAAGTTATACCGTAACTGAAATGACATGAAGAAATAACACAAAACCCCGTTTAACTTTACATAGACAAAGACAGACATTATCTATCATAATACAAACTTCAATGTTTTGAAAAACTTTGGGTAATTTGCTGCATTTGTCAGTGTTCATCCAGATGCCTAGCAATATAGAGCCAAAACCAAGGCCAGTGAGACTACGGAAGTTTTTCCAAAGGGCAGAGTAAATTGTTCTCCAAATATTCCATGATTGCAAGGTTGTTTCAGTTGAATATAATTATAGTGTTAGAGTTTTAATAGGCATAGGACTGACTATGTATCCAGAGCCTAGTAAAACACTTAAGAATGCAGTTTGGATCATCCAAATCTTATCTGTAGCCACTGATAGCTCCCTTGATTATACATTTTAGTTCAGTTAGACAAAAGATGGTTAGATAAATGTCTCATAAAATTGTCTAAATTCCTACTACATAAACATCTGTGCATTATATACTTACTTAAATAAACAAACGAGTTACACTAAATGGTAAATGCTAGCAAATCCTATGTGAAACCACTCATCTGGCCTCCTGAAATCACAAAGCAGTAAATGCTTGATGAGACATGGGATGACTGATTTGCTTGTGCATAAATTATCAGTTCTCAGAAATAATTCATCACAATAACACTTACAGGTCTACGATAGTGAAGGCCTTTTAAAAAGACATTTAAAGAAATGAAATGCTTATCAGTTATTGGTGATACAAAAGTATAGCTTTGTGAATATCAGTTTATTTAGAATCAAGACAGCTATATATAATAAATGTATTTCTGTAATTCCTAGAAATTTAAGGACATAAGAGTGTCTACCATGGGGGAGAAAGTATTGTTGTGTTCAAACTCAGAGAGAAATATTGGGTATGTAAAATAGCTTTGAAATTGATGGGCTCTGTCATTAAGGATGAATATTGACAAATCTCTTTGATTTCCTAGATCGTAAATCCATGCAACACTGAAAGGAGCCATTCACAAAACTGAGCCTTTGGTTGTGTTCATCTATATAGTGATTACTTGCACCTGCAGCCTGGACAGTGTGTCTAACAAGCACCACATAGGGATAAAGTAGAAAAGTTAATTTCTTTGGGCCTTAGATTTCTACTCTATCTGAGTTCCTTACTAAAACAGCAATATTATTGTGTATGTGTATTCCATAATTTATTATTGTGAATTTATTTATTCATATGCAATGTAGTATCAAGAAGATTCACTTTAGGAAAAGAGATAGGCATACACATAAAGAATCCACTTGAAGGTTCTCAGTTACAAACTTAATGAGAACATTAGGTCCAAGAGTCGCCCATATTTTAAATGTTTGAATTTTCTGAAGAAACAAAAACAGAAAATAGTTCAGTATGACTAATGCATATAACCTGAAGAATTGAAAATGAGACCTCTATGCAAATAATGAGTTGACAATTAGGTCTGGACCGAAAAGTATATTGGAGAACTGATGTTATCACTACTCTCTTAACTAGATATTCCAGACTGTAGGTGTTGTTATTTAAGGAACTTTTTAAAAAAGAAAATAACAGCATTCCCATAATTTGGTCTTGAAATCAGATATATGGATGCCTCTGTCTCCCAAGTGTTATGCTTAAAGGCATGCACTGCCACACCCAACATCACATCCTAATTGTACATATACGTGGATATATGTATATTTTTAGATTTATTATATATATGTGTGTGTGTGTGTGTTATGCCTGCATGTATATGTATGTGTATTTTGTAAATATAATGTGCATTTCTGTGTCCTCAGAAGTTATAAGAGGTTATCAGAATTCCTGGAACTGATTTGTGGATGGTTGTTGGCCATAATGTGCATGTTGGGAAGAAAATCAATGTTCTCTGCAAGAGCAAAAGGTGCTTTTAACTGCTGAGACATCTCTCAAGTATGGAAAGACACACTTTTAAAAAATGATGGCATAATATCCAGTTACCTAAGAGCCAGAGAAAGCGCAACTAGCCAATTTTGCAGCATTCTAACATGGGTGTGGAGTGGTAAGGTTTGGGACTGTGTCGCCTAATTCAAAGAACTCCAGAATACCTACAACCTCAAGCTAAGTAAAGCTCAAGGAAGCAGCAAGCATGGCTTGTAAAACTTAAAAGGCAACTAACTATAGATACCTAAATGCATATGGAAAGAGATTACTGAAACAGTGAAAACAATAATTGCCAATATAGCCGTTAGGAAATTTCTAGAAAGGGAAGAGATATGAAAAAGTGATTATTTAAGAAGATAATGGACAGAAATCCTCCAAATTTGAGAATCTTGGACATACAAATCCCAAAAGCTCAAGTACAAGAAATTACATAATAGCAACATTATTTGCAATGGCAAAAATACCGAAGCAACCAGTGATAAAATAATTTAAAAAATGGTGCATATACACAATGGAGTATTAGTCTTAATGGGAACGGAATTCTGACACATTCTACAGTTTGAGTTAAAGTTGGAGACATTAGGCAAGTGAAATAAGATAGTAATAACAGGATTAGCATTGCATGATTATACTTATATGTATATATTGAGATTCATATAGGACATAGAATGGTGGCTGTCAGAGAATGGTATAGGAAATGGGGGTATTGTTTAATGGGTACAGATTTTTTCATTACCAAAATTGACTGTTCTTGAAACAGATGGTAATAATTACAGCACAATATTGTTAATGTTCCCAATCCAATGAGTTATCTGACCTAGAAAAATACACCTCTGGTTTTAAAAAAAGGAACATTGTTATAGGGGTAACCTACTATTTTCTGATTAAGTTTAAATCCATCTTCACATTATGAAACTCATGTTTGGTAATGTAAATCTCTCCCAAGCACCATGGCTGGGGAGCCCACAGTCCCAAAGTGTAAACCAACTACTATTTTGCTAAATGGGTATATTATCAAACTTCCTTTTAAGTATGTATCTCAATACCCACCAATTAGTGTATTTTTCTTTATAGAAGTTGTGTTTTGTAGACAATGGCAGTTACTACAGACTCACAACTGATCAAAGTGTCTGTGGAGGTGTTTCCCATAAAAAGGATGTCTATATCACACCCATTGCCCCACAAGATGCAGATAAATTTTCCAATGAGGAGATGGAAACACTGTTACATAGAACTGAGGAGAAACAGTGTCATCTAGTCATGGCAGGACCAATGCACTCATGCAAACAGGAAAGCATTGCAGCTATGGTTGACTGCACAAAATCAAGCCAGTCATAATTCCAGAATGCACATGGGAAGGGCAGTTGACCATTGACAGTTACTAAGAAGGAAAGAGTCAATTTTCGTTAGAAATGTGATAGCTGGTAAGTTAACTATTTTCCAGTGTTATTATCACACATACACACATGCCAACACACACACACACACACACACTTACCCATACAAGGACAGATCTGAATAGGCTCAGGGGATTATTGAAGAGAGAGTATGTGAAGTAGAGAGTAAGTAGTGGGGAGTATCTGGGAGGAGTTTAAAGAGGAAATACAAGATGAATATGATCAAAACAAATTACATGAATGTATAAAATTATCACAGAATAAAAATACTATGGAAAAAATTTAAAGTTTGTTTTGTGTATACTTTACCATATTAAAAATAAGAAAAGGAGACACATAGAAAATCATCGAGACTATTCCATCAACCACAATCGGATTATTTTAGCAAGTGTTTCTGGCAGATAGATTTATAACCTTGCCTAAATACTTCCAACTTCCTAGACCCACTTAATAAATGTTTGCTTAATAAAATGCTGAATTTTGGTATTTAAGATGCTTAATGATCTTAATATTGCTGCCTCACACATTTACTATGTTTATGCTTGGTCACGATCTCTCCATCATCTGCATCTACTATTTTTAGTGTCACTGTAGTTCTGATGAAACAGTAATTACCAAGTTAATATGAGTTTGTTTACAAGTGTGCTTCAAGCAGGCTAGTCATGTGAAGCTCTAAAGAGGACTTGTAAGATGGGTCAGTGGGCAACAGTGCTTGCTGCACAAGCATGAGGGCCTAGAATCCACATAAAAAGCAAGGCATGGCTGTGCATCCCTGTAATTCTGGCATTCAGGACCAGACAAAGGTAGATGCCAGGATCTTGCTGATGAGCCAGCCTAGCCTAAACTGAGAGCTTTGGGTTCCATTAGAAACCCTGTCTCAAGGCATTAATGTATAGACTGATAGAATAAGACACCTACATCTAACTCTTGTCCCTTCGTGCATGTGCTATGCACACATATATTATTATACCACACAACACACACACACACACACACACACACACACACACACACACACACACACACACCACAAATTGGAATAGAACAAAATCTTGAAGAAGTAATTATCTATTTTCAGTCTAGGTGCAGTGTATGTGAGTCAACCTAATTTGTGCTGCCTGCAGTTTCCCTGTTGTACACAAACATTTGTCTAATATCATTTTTCCTTAATACTTTTCTGAAAAAAAAAAACAGCTTCTAGCTGAGAAACCAGCATGGAACTGATCCAGACCCCATGAACATGGGTGTCAGTGAGGAGACCTCAGAAATCTATGGGACCTCCTGTAGTGGATCAGTACTTATCCCTACCATAGATGTGGACTTTGGGAGCCTATTCCATACAGAGGGATACTCCCAGAGCCAAGACACACGGGGTGGGCCTAGGCCCTATCCCAAAGGATATGACAGACTCTGAAGACCCCCTATGGAAGGCCTCGCCATCCAGGGGGAGCAGAAAGCATATGTGATAGGTAGGGTTTTAGTGGGGGGGTGGTAGGGGAGGACAGGAGGGAGAAGGGAACTGGGATTTCATGTAAAACAATCCTATTTCTAATTCAAATAAAAAAGTTGAAAAATAAAAAACTGAAAAAATTCTAAAATAGTAAAATAAATAAATAAATAAATAAATAAATAAATAAATAAATAAATAAATAAAAATAAAAAGCTTCTAGCTGGGAAACCAGCATGGGCCTGATCCAGACCCTGTTAATGTGGGTGTCAGTGAGGAGACCTTGGAAATCTACGGGACCTCTTGTAGTGGATCAGTACTTATCCCTAGCATAGGAATGGACTTTGAGATCCCATCCCACATGGAAGGATACTCCCTGAGCCTAGACACAAGGGGGTTGGCCTAGGTCCTGTCCCAAAGAATAAGACAGACTTTGAAGACTCCCTATGGAAGGCCTCACCCTCCCTTGGGAGCAGGAAGGGTAAGGGATAGGTAGGGTGTTAGTTGGGGGAGGGGAGGGGAGAAGGGGAGGGAAAGGGACCTGGGATTGTCATGTAAAATAATTTTCTTCTTAATTAAAATAAAAAAAGATTTAAAAAGCTTCTAAATGTGTCTGTTCCCCAGTGATGAAAGCTGCTAAAGGCAAAGTGACCATTTATTAACTGACTGAGACTACGGTCCTCTCCATTTCATTTTTTTGGGGATATAAAAATTTCTAAGTACTTCAGATTCACTTACACTATTCCATACAGACAGCCAACACATCTGTCTGTTCATGACCTTAGTCTCTCATTCCATAGCAGCATTGGAAATGACATTTTTTTCACTTCCAAACCTTCGCTCATGTTCCCATCCCTGTCTGCCCTTAGTTCTCTCAGAAAAATCTTTTCTATTTCCCCCTTCCCAGGGAGATCTGGATGTCCTCCCATGAGCACTCCCTGTTACCTAGCCTCTCTGGGGCTGTGGACTGTAGCGTGGTTATCCTTTATTTTGTAGCTAATATCCACTTATGAATACACACATACTATGTTTGTCTTTCTTCGTCTGGGTTACTTCACTTAGGATATTTCTTTATGGTTCCATCTACTTGCTTTCAAATTTCCTGGTGTCCTTGTTTTTAACAGCTGAGTAATCCTCCATTGTGTAAATGTACCACATTTTATTTATTCATTTCTCATTTGAGAGGCATCTAGATTTTTTCCAGGTTCTGGCTATTACAAATGAAGCTGCTGTGAATATAGTTGAGCAAATGTCCTTGTGGTATAATTGAGAATCTTGTGGTAGGTTGATTCCCAGTTTTCCAAGAAACCACCACACTGATTCCCAAGGTGACTGTGCAAGTTTGTACTCCCACCAGCAATGGAGGAGTGTAGAACCTATGTTTTAATATTCTCTTCTCTAGAGCAGCTTCTTGTTCATTTTCTATTTTCTAGACTTTATTGGTTACTTTGGACTATATACTGTAATCTAAAGATTTGGAATTAGGATTCATAAACAAGAAAGATTATGGTGCATTGTTTTATCTAAATCTTGGATCCTTTTCTCAGTTTAGTATCTCCTAGTATCAAAGGGTGCTATCTAAGGAGAAAGAAAAGCGATAGTCCTACCAAGCTTTCAAAATTATGGAACACAATGATGATGCACCCACCAAGATGCAATAGTGGGCACTTTCATTTAGTAGGTTATCAATAGTTATCTAATTGGACTAAAATCCAATGTAATAGGAGAGAATTAAAGACTGCTACTATAAACCTATCCAACTACCAGTGGCTGCAGTGATGCCAGAGAACATCAAACTTATATTTATCTAAAGTAATAGAACTTCCAACCACATTCTAAATACTTACTTTTATACACACAGGTAAGTGTAATTCTCACCCCTCATCAAGGAAACTTCATTTGTAGCAGATAAAGGTTCTTACTGAGATCTACAACTCGTCAAAATCAGAGAATAAGTAACTGTGGTATGCCCAGCCCCAGTACTTACCTATACAATACAACCCCTTCACTTACAGTGCAGGGAGAACTGTGTAAGTGTGAGCAAAAATAGTGTGAGTCAAGAGCCAGGATATCATCTCCACACAATAAGGATGCTACACCCATGCAATCTGAACAGTGTGTTTGCCTAAAAGACATGTATAATGGTAGCACCAGTAGTCACGCCATCGTGATGGGGACATTTACAAAGGTTCATCCTCTAATTGAAGAGCTTCAGGCAGTCAACAGCTTCCAAAAGTAGTAGAATCAGTTTCCTCATAGGGATGATCCTCCTAGCAGGTTACGTAGTCCCAAGTGGTCATCCCTATATGTAGATACATATAAGCAAGCTAAATGCTCTCAGTATAATGTGTGCACACATGCATACACAACTAATAATTATAGAAGAGGTTGTGAATTGGAGGAGTGGAGAGGTATGGGAAGAATTGGAGGGAAAAGGGGAGTGGAAATGATGTAAATACCACGCTCATTAATAGGACTCATACCCAAGTGCACATTTCTTTTCATTCCTTTACTAGATTTTTTGTTTAAATTAGAAGCAAGCTTGTTTTACATGTCAGTCCCAGTTTGCTCTCCCTCCCATCCTCCCCTGCCTCCCAAAAACTCCCTAACCCATCCGCTTTCTGCTCCCCAGGGAGGGTGAGGTCTCCCATGGAGGATCATCAAAGTCTGTCACATCATTTGGGTCAGGTCCTAAACATGTTTCTAGGCTGAGAGAGTGTCCCTCTATGTGGAGTGGGCTACCAATGCCCATTCATACATTAGGGATAAATACTGATCCACTACCAGAGGCCCCAAAGACTGCCCACACCTCCTAACTGACATGTACATTCAGGGGGTCTGGATCAGTCCCATGCTTGTTTCCCAGCTGTCAGTCTGAGGACCATGAGCTCTCACTTGTTCAAGTCAGCCTTTTCTGTGGGTTTCTCTGCCTGGTCTTGACCCCTTTGTCCATCACTTCTGCCTCTCTACAACTGGATTTCAGGAGTTCAACTTAGTTCTTATACCTTACCTAAGAACATTACATAATTTGACTTGTATCCATTTTATAAAAACACTGTTATTACCTAGTGATGTAGAGACTACTAATATCCTCAAGATACTGTTGGGAGAATCTTTTAGAAAAAACACTACTTTGCTCCAAATCACTCAAAACTGGACCCCTATAAATTATGTTAACTGATCCTAATTCCCAACCAGGGCATTGTTGTTGCTGCATGATGCTATGGCATGTGCATTACATGTTTACATGAGTGTCTAAATAATATTTTACTTTGTGGTAAAAATTCAAAAATTTTAACATACAGTGCTGAGCATAATAATGGTTTGATGGCTTTACCTCATTTTTCTACTGAGGTTTATGTTCTGATTTCAGAAGCGTGAAAGCTCTATTTTGCATTATGCCCCTTCATGTTCTTTATTATAAATTATTTCATTTATATTCTTACATCATGACTTTTAAAAACTGTGGAGTGGGGCTATCAAGATTTCTCAGTGGTGAAAGGCATTGATTGTCAAGACTTCAGACTTAAGTCTGATCCCTAAAAAACACACACAAGTTTATGTGCTGACCACCACGCCTCCACAGTAATTCCCTCCCAACACACACATATACACACAGCAATAAACTGTAATACAATTATGAAACAAACCAGAAAAGAAAAAAATTGACATAGTGTCAAGAGAGAAGGATTAGAAAGACTGTAAGAGCTAGAAGATAGGAAAGAGTTCTGTGAAGTGCTGTCTTTAACATGATATGGCTGTTGTAATCATTAGCTCAACAGCAGATATGGCTAGCTGCACAAGATCTGAACAGGAGGAAGCCAGTCAAAGTTTTAGCATTGATTCAAGAAGGACTCAGAGATAAGGAGCTTTTAGTAAGTAATGGCTGAAGTCATTTTTCTTTAAACATAAGGCCATGGCTAGGTTGTCCATGCTCCAATGAGGATATGGACAGCAGTGATTGGATTCCACAGAATATACAAAAAAATGAGAATATGAATCTAGGATGAGTCTATGTTGGGGAGTCTAGGTAGTGGTAAAAGAAGGAATGAAGCATAGATGTGATAAAATACACTGTATACATATGTAATATTCTCAAATAATAAATGCCATTAATGATTTTTAAATGTTTTTCTTAAAGAAGATCAAATTATTTTGTCCTTTCCCACCTCTCCTTGAAAGCCTGCCATGCTCCCCTCTCTGTCTCTTAAGATGATGGCTGCTTTTCTTTTACTATTAGTGCTACATATAATGTGTGTGTATGTAAATGTATGTATCTTGATGAATATGGATATATATATATATATATATATATATATATATATATATATCTTCAGAGCTGGCCACTCTGCATTGGACAGCCAACAATGGAGCTCATCCCTGGAGGTGGATAAATCTCCTAATCCCAGCACCCAGCAGTCATTAATTGCCCATAGTTGTTTGTCTGGAGTTAGGCCCCCAAAACGTTCCCCGTCTAAGTTTATATATCCAGATTTAGTACCATTATTCTCACCTTATGTATGCAACCATTTATAAGCAGACTTTCACAGAAGACTTCTTGATATTATGGCTCTTACAATCTTTCTGCCCTCTCTTTGTGATGTTCCATAAGCTATAGATGCAGAGTGGTGACGAATCAACTGGGGCTGGAATACCTAAAATCTGCTGATCTTTGCATGGTTCCCAATTTTGGGTTCTTTGTGAATGTTTCCATTTGTTGTAAAGAGAGTATTCTTTGATGAGTGGTGATGGCTTCACTTCTCTTTGGGATAAGCATAATATTTAAAATGTAGTAAGGAATAACGATGGTCTAGCAAAATGGCAATAGCAGATTATTTTCTAAGGTCTATGATCTCACTACCCAGGGAAACTGGCTAGGTTTCGAGTAATGCACATGATTTCGCTTATTTTGAGTGGGCTGTGAGTCTAATTAGATAGCAGTTGGTTGCCACTGACATGTGAGTGTCACTTATTGCACCTTCCTGCATATCCTGTCATGCTGGTAATTGAGTTTCATACGTGTTGCAGAGAGGTAGGACATTAACTATTTCCCTTAATTGGCAGTTTGCATAGTATTTTCTGAACTCATAGAATCCAGACCACAAGAATGAGTATTTAAATCAGAACCAGCTTGAATCATGCAAGTATAGTGTCCTAAGTGTGCATGTCTTTAGCAATCGGGGCCTAACTTCAAGTCCTAAGAGACAACCAAGTGTACATTAATAATCTATATCATTTTGAGAGTCACTTGAACTCCCCTGACCCACCATTCAAAAGCAGGGTTTAGGGCTGGAGAAATGGCCCAGCTGTTAAAGGCTAGGCTAACAAACAAAAGCAGGGTTTCTCCTGCCTGGTACTAATCCATGTTGTGTATAATTTTAGGAAAACAAAATTATTCCTTGAAGTCTTGTCAAACAACCTTCATGTTGTTTGTCCCCCATCCATGCTTCTCCTTCTATACGGACCTCATTTATTTTCTTTGATGCTATTGTATATGGGAATGAGTCAAGATCTCTTCCTCAGTGTGTTTGTTGGTGGCATCTAGACAGGATGCTATTTTTTTAAGTTTATTTTGTACCTTGCCACTTCTCTGAAATTGTTGATTGTCTCTAGAATCTTTGTGGTTGGATTGATTGAATCTCTTTAAAATATAATAAGATCTGAAAACAAGTATAATCTGACTTCTTTTCTTATTTGCACCCCCTTAATTTCCTTCTATAGACTTATTGCTCAGGCTAATGTTTGCATCAATATACTGAAAAGGAGTGCACATAGTGGGCAGCCCTGTGTCACTCCTGATTTTTGTGGGATTGCTTTTTCTCAATTTAGGATTATGCTGGCTGTGGGATATATATATATATATATATATATATATATATATATATATATATATATATGGTTTGTTCATTCCAGTTCTTCCTTTGAAAATATTAAAATTTTTTAATTTAAATTAGAAACAAGATTTTTTACATCTCAATTCCCATTCTCTCTCCCTTCCCTCCTCCGCTTCCCCCGACTAACATCCTACCTATCCGATGCCATTTCTGCTCCCCAGGGAAAGTGAGAACTTCCATGAGGGTTATTCAGAGTCTGTCATAACCTTTGAGATAGGGCCTAGGCCTCCCCCATGTGGCTAGGCTGAGGGAGTACCCCTCTATGTGAAATGGGATCCTAAAGTCCATTCCTCCGCTAGGCATAAGTATTGATCTACTATAAGAGGCCCGATATATTTCCGAGGCCTCCTCACTGACACCCATATTTATGGTGTCTGGATCAATTCCATGGTTTCCCAGTGATAAGTCTGGGGACCAAGAGCTCCCTCTTGTTCAGGTCAGCTCTTTCTGTGAGTTTCACTAGCGTGGTCTTGACCCCTTTGCTCATCACTCCTTCTCTGCAACTGGATTCCAATTCAGTTCAGTTTTTAGCTGTGGGTATCTGCTTCTACTTCCATCAGCTGCTGGACGAAGACTCTGGGATGGTATATAAGTTAGTCATCAATCTCTTTATCAGAGGAGGGAATTTGAAGTAGCTCCTCCACTGTTGTTTAGATGGTTAGTTGGTATCCTTGTAGATCTCTAGACATTTCCCTAATGCCTGATCCCACTTTAAACTTATACTGGCTCCCTCTTTGATGGTATCTCTTATTTTCCTCTCCTCTATTCTTCCCCTACACAACCTTCATGTTCCCTTATGTCCTCCTCACCCCTCCTCTTCTCCCCTTCTCATTCTCCTAGTTCCCTCTCCCCTTCCCCATGCTCCCAATTTGCTCAGGGGATCTTGTCCCTTTCCACTGTCTTTATAGTTGAGGTATGTTTCTTGTATGCAGCCAAAGGATGGATTCTGTCTTCCTATCCATTCTTGTTATCCTGTGTCTTTTTATAGGCACGTTAAGACCATTAATATTGAAGGAAATTAAGACCACCTAGTGTTCTTGTTTCTTTTGGATTTGTTGGTGGTGGAATTGTGTATGGATTTCCACCCTTTTTTTCTTTTGGCTTTTGGTAAATTGGGATTATCTATTGCCAATGTTTTTGTGAGTGTAGTTAACGTCCTTAGGTTAGAGTTTTCCTTCCAGTACTTCCTGTAGGCCTGATTAGTGGTTAAGTTTTGTTTCATTATGGTTTTGTCATAGAATATCTTGTTTTCTCCATCTATAGTTATAGAAAGCTTTTCTGGGTATACTAGTTTGGGTTGGCATCCATGTTCTCTTAGAGTTGGTAGAGTATCTATCCAGGTTCTTCTGCCTTTCATAGTTTCCATGGAGAAGTATGGTGTAATTCTGATAGGTTTGCCTTTATATGTTACTTGGCCTTTTTCCTTTGATGCTCTTAATATTCTTTCTTTATACTTTATTTGGTGTTTTAATTATTATGTAATGAGGGGACTTTCTTTTGTGGTCCAATCTATTTGGTGTTCTGTAGGCTTCTTGTACTTTCATTGGCATGTCTTTCTTTAGGCTGGGAAAGTTTTCTTCTATGATTTTGTTGAATATGTTTTCTGCACCTTTCAGTTGGCTTTCTTCACCTTCTATACCTATTATTCTTATGTTTGGTCTTTTCATGGCATCCCATATTTCCTGGATATTTTGTGTTAAGGATTTGTTGGACTTAAGATTTTCTTGCTTGATGAAACTATTTCCCTTAGTTTATCTTCAGTGTCTGAGATTCTGTCTTCCATGTCTTGCATTCTGTTGGTTATGCTTGCATCTGTGGTTCCTGATTGTTGACTCGGATTTTGTATTTCCAGCATTCCCTCAGTTTGTGTTTTCTTTATTTTCTCTATTGCAGTTTTTAGGTCCTGAACTGTTTCCTTCAGCTGTTCAATTGTATTTCCTTGGTTTTCCTTGATTTCTTGCATCTTTTGGTCTGTCTTTTCTTCCATTTCTCTGACGGATTTTCTTATTTCCTCTCTTAGGGACTCTATCATCTGTATGAAGTTGTTTTTAAGGTTGCTCTCTTCTGCTTCATCTGTGTTGGGATGTTCATGTCTTGCTGGTGTAGCATCCCTAGACTCTGGTGGTGTCATATTGGTTTTTCTGTTGTTGGATGTGTTCTTATATTGTTGTCTTCACATCTCTTCTTCCAGTGGGTGCAGGTGGTGTCTCTTCCTTTCCTGGTGTATAGGGATCCAAGGTTCTCTTCCTGTGGGTTCAAGAGGGTCTGATACTCTGATGAGTCTCAAAGTGGGTGCAGGCGGGTCTGAGGCACTTGCTCTCCAGGTGGGTGGGAGCAGGACTAGCACAGATATGTCAGTAGACTCAGGGTTACTTGGTCCTAAGGCGCTGAGTCGATCTGCCTGCAGGCCCCAGGTCGGGAGTTACCAGAGTGGGAAGACAGATGTTGGGGCCAAGGCAGGGGCTGAAGCAGCTCACCTCTGCCCCGAGTGGGGGGAAGGAGGAGCCCAGTGATCTCAGCAGACTCAGGGTTACTTCTCTTTTGATGACTTTTATCATGAAGCCATGTTGGATTTTGTCAAAGGCTTTTTTTCTGCATCTACTGATTTGTATCTTTAGGTATATTTATATGATTTACTGTATTTATTGACTTATGATGTTAAACCAATTCTGCATTTCTGGGATAAAGCCAACTTGATCATGGTAGATGATCTTCTTGGTGTGTGCTTGTATTTGATCTGATACCCTTTTAAAGGACTTTTACACCCATCTTCATCAAGGATATTGTTTTGTGGTATTGTTTTTCTTGCAGTATTACCTGGTTTGGATATTCAAATATAATGCCTTTGTAAATCAATTTTGGAGTCATTCTTCTGCTCCTTCCTTCCTTTCTTCATTTTTCTTTACTGTCTTATTTTTTTCTTTAAGTGTATAAGAAGAATTGGTTGTAGTTCCTTGAAAATCTGGTAGATTTTTCTGTGAATCCATTTGAAACTGAACTTTCTTTTGTCAGAAGGCTTTTTATTGTTACAATCTCCTCTTTTTATAGGTCTACTTAAGTTGTTGATCTCTTCTTGGTTTAATTTTGTAGTTTAGTTGAAGCAAGAAATACATCCATTTTGGGGGTTTCAAACTTCATGAAGTATGGGTTTTTAAAGTAGTCACTTATGATATTCTGTATTTCTTTAATGAATATTTTAATGTTTATCATTCATTTCCAATTCTGTTAATTGGGGTCAGCATTTTTCTTTCTTTCAGTTAGTTGAGTCAAATGATGGTCTTTCTATTGTTTCTTTGTTTATATCTCATAATAATTTCTTTTTAAATCCCTGAATCTAGAACCCTGCAATCTGCATTTTAAGGCTTTCTTGGGTGACTGAAATATGCCGTATGATTCTTATAGATTCTATAAAATTAATCACATGCAGTCAGATTCACAAAGTTAAGAATGATTTCACACATATGGCCATGACTTCAGCTGTGATGGAAACATACTAATTGATGGCTGTTATTTCTTAAAATGTTATCTTCATGGATATATTTTCTGTTTTATAAAGAAGACTTTTCACAAAAATATTGTCAGCTTGCTATATAATTAACAAATGAAAGTGTTTGGAAGCCAATCACAAAAGGAAGTGAAAGCCAGGCATAGTGGTATGTATGTGCCTTTAAATCCCAGCACTCAGGAGGCTGAGGCAGTCAGATCTCTGTAAGTTTGAGGTCAGCCTGATCTACGTAGGGAGTTTCAGGAAAAACAGGGCTGTGTAGAGTGACCCTGTCTCAAAAAAGGAAGTAAAAATGAAGACAATCTCTTGACACATCATAATGGAGTGGTTAAGTAATTGAAAGTGTAGTTTGGGATGGATAATTACATGTATCTTAATATTTATGCTTTTATATGAGTAATGGACATCTATATTGTGATTTGCCAACATATTTTGGAAGGACTTCTGGCAAAATGGTATCAGATAGAAATTTGTCATATTTACACAGAATTTGAGATTAATGAAAATTAATGGCTCTCAGATAATTAATTCATGGTGTACTCATAAAAATTCTTTAAAATTTCTGTTAGGCTTTTCACTATGCTAACTCCTTTTGGAACAACATCTGTTCAGTGTTTTTGGTGTTTCTTCAGGTTCTATTTCAGTAACAGAGAGATCAGAGATGCACAGTTTTAGACTATTTTAGAAACATTGAAACCTTTAAAATGTATACTACTATTAGAACATTGCATGAAATTAATCAATATTACACAGTCATTCAATCATCTGTTATTCTCCTTTGTTCAACAGGCTAATTGAACTTCTTGATATACTTTACAGAGTGTATTGTAAATATCAACAAAGCATGGAAACAATTGATCTCAATAAGGCTTCATTGTATGTTCCTATTGGGGGACTATTTGTTTCTAACTTTTACATGCCAGTAGAATTTATTAGATGGGAAAATTGATAGATTCAGTTTTACATGTTTAAATGTGTGTTTAAAATTTCTTTCATTTCTATTAGGAAAAGGGAGAGGCCATTTGTCTCTAGAGTTAAAAATTCTCTCTTCCAAAGGTTTGAAATTAATTTGTATCTGAGATTCAAAAGCCTAGATGTTAAGAAAATCCATTTGCAAAAGCTATCTTACTAAATTAAACTTTAAAAATGTTAAATTCTCATGACATTTTTTCCATAGTATGATAACTGGAAGTTAATTGAGTGACTTACCTATTAAATACACTTTATTGTTAAATAGTCAGAATTTCAGAATTGAGTTTTAAACCAATTTATATACTGACTCTTGGGACTATTTTAAATCTAATATCAGCATTCTATCAGATGATTTGCTTTTCTCCTTAGGTATAGCAAAAGAAGCCATGGAAAAATAACATTATGTAATTTAAAAGTAAAAATAAATGATATAATGCTTTGTTCTCAATTCAATACTAAAAAAAAAAAAATGAACTCGGCAACTTCATTGCTACAGCTACTAATTGACTCAATTCATGATTTAGTAAAATGAATTGGATGTCAATCTTTTTGAATAATTATGACTAGATTCTGTGTTTTAAAAACACCTTCTTCCAGGAAGGTCAGCAAATCCTTAAGGCAAAAATGTCTAGTAGATATTATTAAACATACAAGGTCTGGATGTATTGCTTTTTTGACATGTTCTTAAATGAAATGATGTTCGCTGGTGCTTGAAGGTCAACTCAACTACCCTTTGATAAAGCATCAGTGACAAGATCAGTCTTGATGAACTGCTGAGCTCTTCGTCAGAAAATTAAGATGGTCTCATCAACGTAAAATAGATCTGATGGAAAAAGAAAGGAAGAAAATAGCGGTGTTGGTTAGGGAACTTGCATCGGAGTTGATTTCTATATACAGTTGTTTTTCTTGTGGACAATAAAGCACAAAATGCCTCTTTTGGATACCTAATGAGGATATGATAGACTCCAGGCTGCCTGATTTGCATATTCAGACATCATGCCATTAGGACAGAGTATCATGGTGTTCAAACATCTCCCTAGTAGCTGAATGCTGGTTTTCAAAGTGCCCTTGGCTCCCAAACAGCTGAAAAGACACTGGTGAGCAGATGGCCATTGTGTGATGAAAAGTCTAATTGTATTTGCCTTCTCTAATGGAGAGAAAGCCAGGACAGTCAGGCAGGTCAAGGCATGTAGGCAGGACTAACATATTGTGTCTGAAGAGAAATTTGGAAAGCTCAGTTGGATAGCTAATGAGACAACTTACAGGCCCCTAGGCTGAGTCTGTACCTGCAAACATTATGAAGGAAATCAATGAAGCACTAAGCCAGAAAACACAGGTCCCACAAGCCATCTGAATACTACCCGACAATACAGGAGCATCAAAATCAGAGAGAATTGTGCTTTGTGTTCCAGCTGCACCAATATAAAAAAAAAAGCTGCATGAAACGAGAGAAACTAAATCAGCTCTCTAAGTTGTAGTCTTAAGTATAAAATGATCATAACAATCATACTTTCTCTTGGTGTGAGAATACCATGGCACAACATAAGTACACATAACACCAAGAATAGCATTGCTTCATGATAACAATTCAGTAGTGTTAACATGTTTTAGCAACTATCTGGAGAATGCAGTCGAAAGTATCTGAGAGGGGGTCTTATATTGTTTTCCCTAGGAGTAGAGCTTGACATGGTGATGATTTGCAGCTAACATAAATGACCATTGCAGGACCACATCCCACCTTTGTTCTATGAGAAGCCATAGTGATCCCACAAGCTGACTGTCCATATCTCTTCCCATTTTGTATTCAGTGATTCTGTGCTAGTAGCTTGAAATCAGCCGTGGCCTTTTTTTCTAGCAAAGGCTATAACCAACCCACTCCTCTTATCCATTTCAGACAATTGTCAAACATTTACCAGGATACCCTTGCTTGTAATAAAATTAGGGGAAGCTTTTGGGGGGGTTGTACTTTTTCCAGACAGGGTTTCCCTGTGGCTTTGGAGGCTGTCCTGGCACTCACTCTTATAGACCATGCTGGTCTCAAACTCACAGAGATCTGCCTGCCTCTTCCTCTGAGTGCTGGGATTAAAGGCATGTGCCGCCACCACCTAATCCCTACATGGGATTTACAAGGTGGCATAAAAGCTAAAATGAGAAAGTCCCAAGTGTCTGCAAACAGCTGAGAGATCCAAGTTCCTCACATGGCCTTTTAGAACTTATTTTCTTTAATTTCTATGCGTGCCATTAAAATTGGTTTGTATGTTTATGTGTTCCATGTGTGTGGTGTATACATGTTTGTGTATATGTGCATGTGCATATGAGAAGACACACACATGTGAGAATGCACACACACACACACACACACACAGAGAGAGAGAGAGAGAGAGAGAAAGAGAGAGAGAGAGATAGAGGAAGAAAAGGGGAGAGAGGAGGTGCAATATCATATATGTGTGTGTGCATGGGCATTGAGGTTATAATATGATATCAGGTGACTGATGTCAAATAGATAAATAATTTCTCCACTTTGTTTTTGAAATAAGATTTCTCACTGAACCAGGAGTTTACTTATTAGCTAACTCTTGGGAACCTTCTCCTCCATGGTGCTCAGCATTGGCATTAGAGGTGTTCGTTGTCATGCATGACTTTTTTGTGCATGGGTGCTAGAGATCTGAATTCAAGTCCAGACTGAGAAGATGTAGCAGGAAAGCATCAACCATGCTGAACACAGAGATCATAGCACATTTGGTTTCCTCAGAAGGGTCCTGTACATTCCTCAAACACATTTTGAAGTTAATGGAGCTTATTTTCATAAGGAATTAATCAAATTCACTAGAAATGTTTTCAAACCATGCCAAGGGTTCCTACAAACCAGGTTTACTCCACGTTGTATGATAACTTCATGGACACGATTACGAAAGTAGGTCTCATGGAGAAATTATAAACATCAGTCCTTTTAGTGTTTCAAAACAGTGATACCAAATCAGTTCACTCTCCCAAATCTTGAAATATCATAACAACAGAACAAAACAAAAATGAAACACTCAAAACTTATTTTCCAAATTCACTAAGTCTGTCAGGGAACTGGTACAAAAGCTTGGATTATCCCCCTGCAGATGAGGCCCCACATCAACTGCATGCTGGACTCAGCGTCATCAAACTCCACATGCTATTGATGGAATATATGTCAGATATCCTAAACCTAATAGAAAAGGCCTTCATAAGCAGATTTCTCAAGTTTTCCTAAATCTCTTGGAGCAATGAAGTCTAAGTCTAAAAGGAATCCAGGTAGCCCCAATGTTTTTCTATAAGGCACACTTTATGAATTTGAGTCATAGATATCAAACAAACATTATAATTACAGAGAAGGTATATTTTAATAGTTCATGGGAAAATATATTTTACCTAAACTATGATATGTGGTTAATCTCTAAAAAATATAATCAAACAAAATGTTAATATTTGAGGTTGTTCTCTTACATAGCCATTTCCAAATTTTTAGGAGTGTTTCCATGTACTCACCTCAGAGACAGCTAATAATGCCCTTCTTTTTTTCACCCTCTTCACCCATCCCATTTTAGTTTTTGTATGTTTAGTTTAGTATAGTTTATGATTTTTTATTTATTTCACATAGCTCATACACCTAAAAATAAATTGATTGTATGTGACACAATGATTTTCTGAATCACTAGGAAAGGACTTGTAATTTAGGTGATATTTTACCCCTTATAATATTTTACAGTGCCCCCTCCAAAATTCACATTTCACAGGAATGATTACCATGTCTATTTTGATAACTGTAGTGTTTTTACTGGCTAAGATAGTGGCAGACTGTTAGTGCTTGCAGCATAAGGAGAACTGATCATGCTTAGCACACATAAAAATTGCTGCTTGCTTTTTAAGCATTATGTAAAATTCTTCATACTATCGTTTCCTATGTAGTATTACTCTCCTTTTGATATAAATTAATAGTGTTTCTAGTATTTCTGATGCTTAAAAAAGGGAAGGTGAAATGGACATGTAAGGGTGAATAAGAATGAGCAATGGGGGGAATGAATATGATCAACATTCATTACATTCATATATGGAAATTCATAATGAAACTTCTTACTTTGTTCAATTATATGCTAATAAAATACATAATTTATATTCACAATGTTTATGGCCATAGTGTTTGAGATATATAAATAGTGCAAACTGTAGTCCATTAGCATTTTCAAAATAATAGACAAATATTATCATTGTAAAATAATAGTTTTCCAGTTTTTCAATGGCTATGCAAAGGTTAACTCAAGAATTGACCTTATCCCAAAATAGATGTGTTACTTTTTGATGTTTTCTCTTTTCCCTCCAGTTGTATTTCTAGCACATAGCAGATACCTATATCTGAACCTTAGCAATCAAGATCTATTGCAAATAATTTTTCGAATGTTTCATATTAATATTTCTCTATTTGCATAGCCATGCAGAATTTCTATTTATCCCTAATATATACGGTGGCTATTATATTATATTATGTTATGTTATATGTTATGTTATATTGTACTGTATTGTATTACATATTCAAAACCTATATAGAAAGCTCTAGAGCAAGAAGGGTGATAAATGTGTGGTGATAGAAACACGAACAAACTTGATTTGATCATTCTACAGGTACAACGAAAGAATTTATTAAACCCCCAAATATATTCAATGTAATTCTAATGCCAAGTCCTAAAACTTGTCCCTTAGACTGTTCAAATATCACCTGCATATATAGAATATTTTGTTGAGGGATTTCTTTTAGACAAACTCTTATATATAAAAGTGTATAGCAGATATTTGCATTTTAATGTGGACATGAATTGCCAGGTGCAGGATCTTGATTTTGTTTTCTTAACAAACTTTATGAAAGAGATATTTTAGCAGGAGTTCTGTTTTGAATAACCTATTTAGAATCATAGCCTTATACCTATTTCTACCCTTATGCATGGGTATTGTTGCTGTAGATTCACAGAGCTAGTCTCTGAGTCGTTCCAGGTTTCATTGTCTCTCTTGTGAAGACTACCACATGACTGCCATCCCTTAAATCCAGCATGCATACCATATCAAGACTGACTTACCCTGAAACCATTTTAGCCATGGTGCACCCTTGGAGGTAAGCTTGAGCCAATGTGGAAGGGTGTCCAGATTTTCATTTCTTTTTCCTGATTTTGTGTGTGTGTGCTCTGTAGATGTTCAAAAATACATGTGTCATATTATGAAAGAATAGAGTATTTAGAATGAATTTCAGTCTGAATCTTTTGTTTAATAAATATTGGTGTGGATTATCCTGTCCTAATCTCTCTCCCATCCAAAATGTGCAAAGACTATCAGATTTATGTTTGCTAAGATTTCAGGTCATTGAAACCCGTGATTTTTCTATGGCTCCCTAAAGGCAGCAAGTGGTCCTGAGGAAGTCTTTTCTGGCTTCATCTATCAAGGTGACATCTTATATTTCCTGTCCCCCTAGAACATACAGCTGAACGATCACCACTACAATGTGGAAGAATTTTGTACTTGTCAAGAAAGCTGTGCAAAAGGGGGTGAGATGGAGACTACGTTTCTACCTTGGTAACTGTCCACATCATCTATTAATAATGGCACCTCTCAAGGCAACCATCAAATAAGATAAACTATGAGAATTTGCACAAGTTTCTAAGGAGAAAAGATGCTCAAAGTCCATACTTATAGACATGATCTCATTTCCCCCACCCCCGTCTTAGCTGACAGGGCATGGTGCTCTATGAGAAGTGGAAATGTCCTTAGTGTGGATATTAATATGCATGTTCTGTCCATTAGCTGCTGATCCCTGAACCCCATGGGTTTCACTGCTATGCTGATTTCTAAAATGAAAAGAAAAGCACATGATGACTCAGGTCACATAGTAATTCCTATTTATATATCTTCTGCTTATCTAAGCATAGAAAAAGTCAAGGCTGCAGATATGTGCCTTCTGCTTATTTGTGATTGGTGGGAGATCTAATCAGCACCAACAAAGACATGCTAAACCTTAATTCAGAGGCACAGAAGCTTCAGAAATGTACTGACTCCAGTGAACATTCTAATGTGTCATTTAGTATCTCTTTTGGGAGTTTCTATGCCTTTTAGTAGTTCACAATTAGAGAAAACTACTCTTGCATCAATGGATGCTTTTGTTCAGTGTTGCTACATTGGGGAATATTATTTTCAGATATGTAACTTTTGTTTATATTGCATTTGTTTAACTCTGTGAGGCTGTGTTACTGGGCCTGTCTAAAACACTTGGTGGTCCTAATAAAGAAGTGAACGGCCGATAGTGAGTCAGGAGCAAGGATCAACAGGGTTGGCAGGCAGAATGCATAAATAGAACTAGAAATGAGAAAAGAGGAACATTGAGAGAACAAGGAGAAGAGAATATCAGGGGCCAGACACCCAGCCATCCAGCTATACAGCAATCCACAGAGTAAGAGTAAGATTTACAGAAGAGAACAGGAAAAACCCAGAGACAATAGTCAGGATAATTAAAGATAAGAAAAACTGGGTAGAAACAAGCCAAGCTAAGGCCAGATATACATAATTAAGAACAAGCCTCCATGTGTGATTCATTTGGGAGCTGGGTGGCAGGGCCCCTCAAAGAGCCAAAAGAGTAAAACAAAAATCAAATCTGATACACTGGATCCCTTAGATCCAGTTGTTTTTTGTTACCTAGGTTTCTGTATATACTTAGTCTTCATTGTATGCAGAATTAAATGAACACTGTCATTTATTGTTATAAAAATCATGATCCTTAATTTCATATAAACATGTATAAACAAATGAAGTTTAGCCTTAATCCAATTTTAAATACTCAGATATGAGTATGAAAGGATGAGCTCTTCTTAAAGTTGACAAGTGTCCCTGTCAATGTGAAAAAGTAACTCAATACTCTGCTCAAGGACCTATCTATCTATGCTTTAAGGGAAATAGGCCCAATGTATTATAATAGGGTTTTCGTTTTGTTTTAATTTAAATTAGGAACAAGCGTCTTTTACATGTCAATCTCAATTTCCTCTCCCTCCCCTCCTGCCCTGCCCCAGAAGGACACCCTCGTCCTCTTTCTGCTCCCCAGGGAGGTGAGGGCTTCCATGGGGGATCTTAAAATTTTTGTCACATCATTTGGAGCAGAGCTTAGACCCTCCTATGTGTGTCTAGACTGAGAGAGTATCCCTCTATGTGTTGTGGAATGGGTTCCCAAAGTCCATTTGTACGCTAGGGATAAATACTAATCTACTACCAGGGGCCCGATAGATTGCCCAGACCTCCTCAATGATACCCACGTTCAGGGAGTCTGGATCAGTCCTATGCTGGTTTCCCAGCTATCAGTCTGGGGTCCATGAGCTCCCCCTTGTTCAGGACAGTTGTTTCTATGAGTTTCAACAGCTTGGTATTGACCCCTTTGCTCATCACTTCTCGCTCTATAGAACTGGATTCCAGTAGTTCAGCTCAGTGTTTAGCTGTGGGTGTCTGCTTCTGCTTCCATCAACTACTGGATGAAGGATCTAGGATGGTCTATAAGGTAGTCATCAATCTCATTGTTTGGGAAGGGCATTTAAGGTAGTCTCTCCACTATTGCTTAGATTGTTAGTTGGTGTCATCCTTGTAGATCTCTGGACATTTCCCTAGTGCCAGAATTGTCTTTAAACCTATAATTGCTCCCTATATTATGGTATCTTTTTTCTTGCTCACCTCTGTTCTTCCCCTGACTAGATCTTCCTGCTCCCTCATGTCCTCCTCTCCCCTCCATGATAGGATGTGGAAAAAGGAAAGCATTCCTCCACTTCTGGTGGGAGTGCCAACTTGGACAGTCACTTTAGATATCAGTATGGCAGTTGCTCAGGAAAATGGGAGTCAATCTACCACAAGATCCAGCAATTCCACTCAGGCATATACCCAAAAGATGCACATTCATACAACAAGGAAATCTGTTCAACCATGTTCATAGCAGCATTATTTGTAATAGCCAGAATCTGGAAGCAACCTAGATGCCCCTCAACTGAAGAATGGATACAGAAAATTTGGTACATTTTCACAATGGAGTACTACTCAGTGGAAAAAACAATGGAATCGTGAAATTTGCAGGTAAATGGATGGAACTAAAAGAAACCATCCTGAGTGAGGTAACCCAGTCACAAAAAGACAAACATGATATGTACTCACTCATATATAGATTTTAGATCTAGAGCAAAGAAGTAGCAGCCTACATTCCACACTGCCAGAGAAGCTAGGAAACAAGGAGGACCCTAAGAGGGACATACATGGTCCCCTGGAGAAGGGGAAAGGGACAAGATCTCCTATAAGAGTTTCTTATGAAAGTTCTGTTATACAATCAAATATGATTATGACATTGCTCCTATAAAACTCTTCCAAATTATCATTCACATTGTAGCAAAATTATGTATACAAATATATGTAATGAAACACTTCCTTATCATATCTTCTGGCCATCCCCAATCACAAGCCAGTGTATAAACAAGTAACTGGTCTTTTTAATTCCCTATATTGATTTTTGGTGTTCTTTAAGGAACATAAAATATGAGTGATTATTCTTATTTTCCTCACATTTTTATGAGTGGCACTATATTAAGCATACTTTTCAGTACTCATTTCACTCACCTAACTATAAATCTTCATTGCATCAGCAAAGTTTCCTCATTCATGTTTAATAGCCCATTGTGAATGTGTCCCAATTTAGTTAGTCAACTGAAGGTAGACATCAATGTTTCTTTTGATATTATACATAATACTATAATTATCAGGCAGAAGCAAATAGCAAAATAAGCATAAGTTTACACAGTGGATGAGTATATCTGTATTTGAGTATTGAAGGGGATCATCGGGTTGAATTGCATCTGGATTGTGCTACTTCTTGCATTCCTATCAATAATATGAGGACACCCATTTCCCTATGCCACAGATCCACTACTGATGGGTTTTCCATACTGAAATGTAATTAATGACATCTAAATGTAGTTTCAAATATATGACCTCTCTGTATAAGTGGAATGATATTTGAAAATTAGATACAAACACTTTTTATCCTGAAAGCATTTCTATTAGCTTACATCTTAGGTCCATTTATAGATTTCATCTATATCTGTCTATTGGGATGGTTAGTCCTTTGTGTATGATTTTTCTCATATTCTCAATTTGTACTGTGCTGCTCATTTCTCGCTTCAAGGATTTTAATATAAATTTTTGCCTAAGAATAATGGCACATCTTATAACACAACATTAAAAGCCTAGTTCATCTCATCTTTAATGATAGTAGCAGCTGAATATTAATATTTTATAAATGACAACTATGCGGGATAGCACTGATGCCAGATAAAATTCAGTATGACCAGTTATATTAGTCCATTCTTTATCACTAATATAAGAAAGCCTGGCTCATAAACAAAACAGGTATATCATGGCTCACAATTCTGTTACAAAAGTGAGGTGCCTCATCCCATGAAGTTTTCTTGTTGTCAAAGTTCTCAATCAGTGTAAGAAATCATAAGACATTTTACAATGACATGTAATAAAGCTAGCCAAGCTGGCATGTAAGTAGACACAATCTGATTAGAATCCATTAAACTATTGTAACAGGAGTGCTTTGAGTTATCCATCAGGACAGAACCCTAATCTTATCTGGCCCTACCTGTTAATATAATAAGATACTGAGATATCTCAACATGATTTTAGGAGGGTCCAAAGAATATTAAAAACCATAAAGCCAGTTTGCAGAGAGCGGCCATGGGAGTATATAGCAGATAACAATTAGTGTTCAGAAAGTTGATCCATCAAACACATGATTCCTAGGTGGGGAGCCCTACCTGGCAAGGCCATGGAGTCACTGGCTATGGAAACCAGTTGCTCCTGTCTGTAATTTCTCTCCTGAGTTACTTCACTTCTTCCCTAATAACAGCTTTGGGTGCATTCCCATTGCATGTGTGTTTATTTCATGAAATTATTCCATCTACTGGGCACATATCTATCTGTGGATGGTCAGGACAATGATTTTGGCCTATATTTTACACTGCTCAGATTGGCATAGGCTTCTTAGTCACAAAGACTGCTAACTTTAGACTTCAGAGAAGATTCAAAACAGGCTGATTGTCCCTGGACACAATATCTGGTTGCTCATAGAGACAAATACATGAAATCACTTTCCAAGGTGTTTTACTGATTCAAGACCAGAGTTTGAAGCAACTTAGGTCTGCACATACTCCCTACCACTCAAGGTCCAGTTAATTGTTATTGTTAAGTCTTGATTTCCAATGTCATTTTTTCCTGTCTGGGAAAGAGCTATTTGCATGGGTCAGTGTGACATTCCTAACCAAAAAGAAACTATGTGACTTATCAGGTGTTGTGAGAATGGGTCAGGCTCCCAAACATGTAACTTATAATTGCCCAGAGTTTGGCTGTGAGAGAGCAGAGACAGCAGAGCAGAGGCAGCAGAGGAGGAGCATGGTTGTTGAGAGAAGACTGCTGTGAGAGAGAGGAGAGAAAAATGTGAGAGAACAAATGAATGAATGAGTGTGAGAGTGAGTGTGGACAGGAGAGTTGGTCAGTATGTAAAGAGAAACATGCTGAGCAGCAGAGAGATGTATGTATGGAAAGAGAGATTGTCAAGAGAGATTATTCAAGTTGAAGTAAAGGAGAAGGTTACCATCAGGAATGTGTGTGCTTATTCCTTCTTTCTTAGGTTACCAGCAGAAAGCATGTGTTTCCCATCAGATGGAAAAGTCGAGCAACCCTCAGAGAAGAATCCTTCCTAAGTCTCATACTCTGAGGTGTTCTCCTTATTACCTGGGGCAGATCTGGGAGTTGGCCTTCCACAATCTGCATCACCAGTTAAATTAATCTTTCACAAAATAATTATTGTTATCATAAATGTATCTGCAATTAGTCATGAAATATATATATACTAAAAGACTTTGTTCATCTGTAATTCAGACTTAACTGTACATTCTGAATATTCATTTTCTAACTTCAACAACTCTGATTGTAATTTAATATTTTTGAGACCAATTGCTATGGCCATGGTCCATTGATCTTGAAGCATGCATCCAACTAATAATTTATAAAATTTTCAAATATTATTAAACTGTCCAGGACAAATACAAAGTGGATAGTCCTGGGGATTGAGATCACAATTTTGCACATGCTAGGCAAATGTTCAACCACTGAGCTGTGGTTCTAGACAAGACTCTTTAAGCATATGATGCTCTAATATGCAAATATATGCATGCTGTGCACAATACATCCCCAGCACCTAGCCAGCTACCCATTTCCTTAGTGTGTACTTTGAATGGCACAAAATTGCTGTTAGTAGTTTTCAAGAGAGTAACATCTCATTCAATCTTTTCAATGATTGCTTGGTAATATATTTCTACATTTAAATGCACTCTCCTTTCCATTAGTTTTTCTCTACATATCCTAGTAACAACTATAAGCACATCGAGTAATTTTTTCATATCAACTTGAAATGTGTGTTGACAAGAGTCAATATTGCTTTTTTATACATATTTTCAGTTCCTTTAATTACCTGCAAAAATTATCTCACATCTGCTTATATATTAGTAAATAATGATTTATAAACCTTATGCATCAGGTATTATGGTAGATGAAATAAATTTGAAATGAACCATAACAAATCACCATTCCTTGAGACAGGCCTAGTCTAATGGGGTGGGAAAGGTCCAAATGTATGGAGGACAATATGAGGAGTACTATAAAAATTGATGAACAAGAATTTTAAGAAGAATGAGAAGTTGGTTCTACTTGGGAGGAAAAGAAGACAGTTGGCAGCAGGGGGGAGGTTTAGACAGGGCTTGGGATGTGGTACCTGAGCCTTAAGTGTTCTAGTAGAAATTTCTAGTGGAACAAGCGAAATGGAAATTGCTAAATTCAGTCAGTTATGTAGGGTGGATTTTACTGAAATAAATTCTATACATATATGAAAATGTCATAATTAAATCCATTATTAGGATCTAGAAAATATGACATTAACTAAGGTCCCTCTCACATGTCATCCTTTCTTTTAGTTGGAGACACAAAACTGAAAATAGGACTAAGAAAGAGGCAGGAGAGATGTCTGGGAAGAGAGAAGGATAGTATAGATGTGACATGAGAGTTTAAAAGAGGCTATGCAGACTGGGAGGCAACACAGAACAAGCAGATGAGAGAAAAGGGGAACAATAGAATCAGGCAACAACAGGACAAGGATGCCTGGAAATGCCATAAGAAAAGATGACATTTTATGTACTAATTACATACATTAAAGTAGGAAAATAAAATTTTACATCTTGAAGAGACATCCAGACTGGAGGTAGACAACAATGTGGTTTGTGGTGACAATATCAGAATACAAAATAAAGCCTTAGGGGATGTTTATGTATGTGATGCACCTGTATTGAAGCTTAGACTGTGGCCCAGAAAGATAACAGAATGAGGAGCAGAAAACATATCATCTTGTGTATTTTAGGAAACACACTCTGCACATAACATTGAATAGAATAATGAGGGGGCTTGGAACTGAAAAGACCTGGAACTCTAACAGGTAAAAATCAAATCAAATATGTAGTCACCACTTCCCATTGTAGTTTCTTTTGTCAACACAGTCTAGGATAAACAGCCCTGCAAAATACATCTTTATTACTGTTACATTGATTACAGATTGAGGTCATTAATTACTTCTCCCAGGGTTTAGATCATTTTGTCCAATAGGCGAGTAAGGTGAACTCCTCAGTGAGTCTCAGACTTTATTGAGAAAGATCTATCCTGAAGGTTATTAAATAACCTGGGGTCTTAACTACAGAGATTATTCCACATCAGTAATTTGGGTCTTACAATTCTGGGTTTATTTTTTACTTTTTGGCCAATTTCCTAAGAAAATCCCTTGAAGGTGTCCCACAGACCATATTTTGAGAAATTACATGCACATCAATCTAAAATTTTTAAAATGAACTTTGTGTCAATGCTCTTTGAAATTTCTCTATTGCTGCATGATATTTCTGGCATGGTTGGTGAATTTCTCACAAGGTTATTGAGAGAACTAAAGTCAGGGATGTATATGAATATGGGAAATATTCTAGACTATCTTGTTTTGTTTAGGTTTTCAGTTGTCTGTGCCTGAAATTTAGTCTTATTTTTCATCAGTCAAGTTATGATTCATCAGGAATTCCAGCTACTAATTGGGACCATCACTCAATGGTCAGGTTTCTCATGACTGAAATGCAGATAATAAAGGTGATGAACTCTCACAAGGTTATTTGAATCTATGGCAAATTTTGAGTCTGTTGGAGAAGAGAATGCTATTTTACAATAATGATAACTATTCTTTGCTTCTTCAATATTTTTAAAATTTATTTATAATTTCATTTATATGTGTATTGCATCCTGATAACTCTTTTGCTCCAAAGCCTTTATTAACTTTTCATGTTGTTTTTGTTTTTTGACTAATCGAGCTTATATTTGAGTGCTTGCCAATTGCCCATGAACGTGGTGTGGTGAGTATTTGATATCATATGAGATAAAAACTAGTGATATTTCCATTTGATGGTTAAGAAAACTGTGGGTGTTAAAGGTGAAGGAGTGGTAGAAAGTTTATTTGTTATTGATGAAGCGGAGATTACAGTATACAAGTGCAGAGCACCCAGATTCTGCTCTGAACAACATTACAAGAGGGCTTTGGAGAGACATTCCAGTAGGATAAGCAGTCTCTCTCCAAGAGCCTCCTATAAAGGGCAACGGACCCTGAGAAGATCAGCACAATGCATCACTGACACCTCAGGGACCCTAGATAGCAGTAACTTGGCTCTGCCAGGTTATTATCTTTTGTAAATAGTGAGTCTTTTCTGCTTGTCCGGGCAGGGTGCGCAGTGAAGGGTAAATATGATAAGGAGGAAATAAATGTGGTAATTCCATTTCTCTGGTTTACATCAAAATTAAAGGTTCTACTTCAAAACAAAGGATGTGGGTACAAAAGAATTCATCAAGCACACTCTAATTTCTACAACGAGAAGGCTAAAACAAAAGGTTTAACAAAATCCCTATCGAGTGCCCTGTTTAGAAGGAAAATTTAGACACAGAGATGGCCATTTCACTGACTTGCACAATAGATTACTGACAACAGCTTCAATTGAAGCTAGTGCAAGCCACATAGGTGTATGGTATAGATGTATGAGCTCTTACATCTCTACTGTTCAATAAAAGTTTCATTTAAGTGGGGTGGAGGTAAGTCTCATTAATAGGCTATTCTCTAATAACTGATACTGGATCACATTTGGAAAAAATAAGTCCACATCTTGGAGATTGACTTATAAAATCGGAACTTGTCAATTATTTTAACGAGCAGCTGCTGCTAGGACTAGGATTTTCACTGAGACATGGCTGATGCCTTTATATCAAAACCATCACACATGTCGTGCCCCTTCACTCAATGGTCAGGTTTCTCATGACTGAAATGCAGATAATAAAGGTGATGAACTCTCACAAGGTTATTGAGAGAACTAAAGTCAGTAATACATGGGAAGTTTGCAACACAATATCTGATACACCTTAAGTCCTCAATAAATTCTACCTATTTGTATTAAATCGTTGCTTGTAAAAATAGAAAATAAGTGATGTTTAGAGCTCTTAATCCTAAATGAGAAAACTAATTCACCTCCACACACACTCTGTTCCCCAGGTTAAGGGAACATGGCAGGAGAGGGGGCAGTAGAATATAAGAAACAGGCAATGGAGAGGAGTGCTGTGAAAGGCGTGACATGGCTGATGCACTCATCAACTTCCTGCAGCTGTGATTACCTGCTCATGACCTCCGCAAGATTGAGCCTATCAACATTTCATCATGAAAAGGCAAAGGGCTCATGAGTCCCCACCATTCCCTGAGGGATTATTGACAGTTAGTGTTGGTTAGAGAAAGGGATGTCACTTTCTTTAGTGATATATCAGCTTTTAAGTTGCCATGTAGCAACAAATAACATCCCATCCATTCTTTTTTTTTCCAAGACAGGGTTTCTCTGTGTAGCTTTGGAGCCTATCCTGGCACTCACTCTGGAGACCGAGCTGGTCTCGAACTCACAGATATCCGCCTGCCTCTGCCTCCCGAGTGCTGGGATTAAAGGCATGTGCCACCAACGCCCGGCCCTCCCATCCGTTCTTACACAGGTAACTTTTTAAAGACTCATTGGCTCTCTCTGTCTGTCTCTGTCTCTGTCTGTCTCTCTGTCTCTCTGTCTCTCTGTCTCTGTCTCTCTGTCTCTCTGTCTCTCTGTCTCTCTCTGTCTCTCTCTCTGTCTCTCTCTGTCTCTCTGTCTCTCTCTCTCTCTCTCTCTCTCTCTCTCTCTCTCTCTCTCTCACACACACACACACACACACACACACACACTCACCAACTCACCATCACCAAGTAGGGGAGGAACTCATTGAGAAGAAGGGTTGCAACAGGAGCAGAAAGAGAGTTGTGATGGTGTAAGAAGGGCAAGAAGGATTAAAACTCATCATATACATGGACGAAGCTGTTAAAGAATTACAAATGAATAAAAATTTAAAACCATTGCTGGTAAGACTTCATGTTTATAATTACATATCTTGCTCCAATTACCCTGATCAACAGCCCACCTATTCTCATTTCATGGGAGACTTCTTTGCTAAGTAGAAAACTTTTTCTTTTAAAGTGGAAAACATGCTCATTACTACCAGCTGACTTGAGGAAGAATAAACCAAAAGTCTTAAAGGAGAGAAACAAAACATGTTGATTTCCATCTCTTTTACTAAATATCCCAGCATTGCAGAAATTGCAACCCATCCTGCTATAGCACTAATACTGGGTATGGAGCTACTCTGTTGACTAGTTCAGCTCTGATCATCAGAGGAAGTACCAATCTCTGGATACAGCTGATACTACAGTGAAGCCGAGTCTTCACTGATTTTGCTGGCAAGTATACAAAACATCAATAATTTACTTAAGTAGAACGAAAAGAGTAACCAAAAATGCCATGACATGATTGCCATGTCACAGACAAAAGTGGCTAACTGATGAAACCACACGTGGTAGGATGTATGATTGTTGCAAACCCAATTCTAGACTGCAGCAAACAAGTTTTGCAGATGCTGGAGAGATGTGTCAGTGTAAAAGAGCACTCACTGCTCTTCAAGAAGACCTGAGTTGTGTTCCAAACACCACTGTCAGGCAGCCCATAACCAGCTGTAACTGAAACTCCCCAAGATGCCATTTTCCTGGTCTTTAAGGCACTCAAGTATGTGTACCATATGCAGACCCTAAGACTTACACATAAGTAAAAGTAATCAAAGTAAGTATTGAGAACAAAAGTGGTCAAGACTGAAGCTTTGTTCCGAAGGTGACAGATTGGCTTTAGCTGACTATGCTAGGTGAAGGGAAACTAGAGACAGATGAATAGGTAGTGGCTCCTCTTCCCAGGGCTCCTATCATCTCTCATCCCAGGAGCATCACAGTGTCAGCAAGCTTCACAGAAACTTCCATGGAGCTTCATTTTATGAGAACAGTGTAGGTACATGCGAATTGGCTAGGCATGATCATATAAGGATTGAAATAAGAAAGAAAAATGACAATAACAGAGATGGAGAGATAGCTCAACAGTTCAGAGCACTTGTGGTTCTTTTTGAGGATCTGGCTTCAGTTCCCACAAAATTTCTTACAGATCCAGTTCCAGGGGATCCAGAGTCCTCTTGTGGCCTGCAGACACCAGTCTCGCATGCAGCACATCGACAAACATGTGGGAAAAACACTCATACACATAAAATAAAAAGAAATAAATCTTAAAAAGAGAGATAAGCAATCAAACCTCAATTCAACAGAGTCCCATTAAGATATAAAACTTGAAATTAGACCATAGGTTAATCATCTTTTCATCGAGGGAAGATGAAAGAGGAAGGTTTTACTAACCTTGCAGGATAGAGATGTTTTATCCTGGATGATTTTCAAAAGAGCCTTAAATTGTCCTGCCATAGGAAGCAGTCAGTGTTCTGAGGGGATTTGTGCAGAAGTTTTCTTCATACCTAGAAACTTCACACTGTGTAATGCCCTGCCAAGTGCTGTGTGGTTAATAGGTGTTTGACTTTTCCAATGTCATTTTCTTTTGAAACAATCTGGCAACACTGCTCAAACAGACATTGAAGATGAAAGGACATTGTTTATTGGCAAACAATAACTATAAAAGACCTTTATTTCAAAATAGATAATTCTAGCAGAGGCAAGTTAAGTACCAATCACCCAGTCTTTTACATGGACTGAAAATACTGGAACAAAAAATGGGAGCTTTAAAAGATTAATACATTACTAAATTTATTTCACACATAAAGTGAAAGAAATGTAATTTTAAATATTTATTTGCAGTAAAATGCAAAAACTGAATGGCTTTTATTAGCTTGCATATATAAAAATTATAAACCTTGATTAAGAAAGAGAGGAAAGTTGAGAAAAAGTAAATGTTTAGTTACTTTCAAGGATGAACGAATACCATTCCCAAAAGGACTGCATCTGTTGCACACATGAACTCACAGTGGACATGACTACATTCACATGATCTACAGAAGATCAAGCCATCTAAAACCCCAGTGTATATGAAGGAGGGGCTCATGAAGTCCCAATCCTAATTGGGGATTAGAATTAGAAGGCAAGTCCCCATTGCTGCAGACACCATGCCCTTAGGAGTTAGAACCCACATGTCCCTGAACTGGAATCGACCTGAATGCTTTCTCCCTGAGGAATAGCTTTTACAGTAGCAGAAGGTGCCATGGAAGCTTCTGAAGGAGGGAAGCAACAAACAATCCTGTCCAGCTATGATACCTATGAACTATAATGACCATCATGGTATGACATAAACTAAAGGGTACAGTAATGGCATACATAACATAGACAGTAACCAACAGCTCTCTAATTGGACTTAAGACCTGGGAAAGAAGAGGGAAACCATGCCTAGTACTGGAAACCTAGCCAACTACCCTGGGCTAGTGTAGACTCTGATCTTGGAGGAGAACCTGCAACAGCCTTTTTTACTAAGCCAACCATCATAATCCCTAACTACATTTTAAATATTTATTCTTTTATTCAACTTTTTATTTGAATTAGAAACAAGATTGTTTTACATGACAATCCCAGTTCCCTTCTCCCTCCCGTCCTCCCCTACCCCCCCCCAACTGAAACCCTATCTATCACATATCCTTTCTGCTCCCCCTGGATGGTAAGGCCTTCCATAGGGTGTCATCAGTGTCTGTTGTATCCTTTGGGATAGGGCCTAGGCCCACCCCCGTGTGTCTTGGCTCAGGGAGTATTCCTCTATATGGAATGGGCTCCCAAAGTCCATACCCATGCTAGGGATAAGTATTGAACTTCTACAGGGGGTCCCATAGATTTCCGAGGTTTCCTCACTGAAACCCATGTTACTGGGGTCTAGATCATTCCCATGCTGGTATTCCAGCTATCAGTCTGAGGAGCAAGAGTTCCCGATGTTCAGGTCAGCTGTTTCTGTGGGTCTCACCAGCCTGGTCTGGACCCCTTTGCTCTTCACTCATCCTTCTCTGCATCTGGGTCCCAGTTCAGTTCGGTGATGATTTGTGGCTGTCTGCTTCTACTTCTACCAGCTGCTGGATGAAGGCTATAGGATGGCATATAAGTTAGTCATCCATCTCATTATCAGGGGAGGGCATTTAAGGTAGGCTCTCCTCTGTTGCTTAGATTGTTAGCTGGTGTCATCTTTGTAGATCTCCAGACATTTCCCTAGTGCCTGATTTCTCTGTAAACCAAAAGTGTCTCCCTCTATTATGGTATCTCCATTCTTGTTATCATCTATTCTACTCCTGACTCAACCTTTATTCTTATACTGACAGATAAGTACAGTTCCCACCACTCATCAGGGAGACCTCTCTCTGCAACAGACAGAGACTTTTACAGAGTACCACAGCTGATCAAAATTTAGAGTTGTAAAGTCCAGGCCCAATGGATACCTACATCTACAACACAGCTCCTGTAGATAAGTCATGAGAATCATTGGGGAGCAGAAGGTAGAAAGACTGTACTACATGAACAGCAAGTTTGCTGGGAGATTCTGTCCCCTACAAATGTCAGAAAAGCTCCACCAATGAAGTCTTATGAACATGGCTGCCTAAACATTACCTGAACAGGGATGATACCAATAAACCTGCTAAAATGAAGGACCAAAATCTCATGAGGCCTCAGTCCTATTCAAAGGACTATAGGCAACTAAAAAATGTTGAGAGTAGGAAAAATAGTCTACCCAAGGGAAGAGCACACAAGTTGGTTATATAATACCAAGGGATCAACCCTGAAAATAAACACATACAAATATGTTTGTATAGACTGATTAGGTTGTATTTACATATTTAAGAATATGTCTGTGTATATTTTAACAACAATTACAGAAAAAAAGAGAATGTAAGATTGAAAGACAGCAAAAGGAATACTTGTAGCCAGCTCTGGACATACATACAGGTAACATTTTCCAGACTTAGCAGGTGGTATTGGAGCCCAATCCACATACAGAGATACTGTGTGAGCCAAGACACATGGGGCTGGGCCTAGGCCCTATCCCAAAGAATATGATAGACTTTTATGACCCCTGTGGAAGGCCTCACCCTCCCTGGGGAACAGAAAAGATATGAGGTAGCTAGGGTTTTTAGTTGGGGAGGGTGGTAGGGGAGGAGGGGAGGGAGAAGGAACTGGGAGTGACATGTAAAACAATCTTGTTTCTAATTCAAATAAAAATGATGGAAAAAAGAATATATATATACATACACACATGTATATGAACATGTTATATGTAACTATCATTAAATGAGGAGAGGCCATTAATTTGAAAGGAAGCAAGCTGTATGCAAGGAGAACAAGGAAGAAGGGAAACGGTGTAATTATATCAAATTTCAAAAAATATTGAAGAATTTTTTACATGTCTCTAAACAACAATCAATACTTCTGTGAGATTTGGTCTTTCCTCAATAATAATAATCTTCTCTAGAAAAAATGACAATAAATGTTGGCAAGGATGTAGGAAAAGGTGAATGTTTCTGCACTGTTTGTGTGAATATATACCAACATGGCCACAAAAATTAGAACTACAATATGGCCAGCTACACCATTCTTGTGTATATAGCCAATAAGCTCTGAAGACAGAGATACCCACATATCAATGTATATTGTTCTCATTTTCATAAAATCTAGGAAATGAAATCAACCTAGAAGCCTATAAATTAATAAATAGATAATAGATGTGGTATACAAGCTGTTTTATGGTATTCAAATCACTGGTTTCCTTGATGGTTGGCCTCTGTGACAAATTTCTTTAATTCCTGCAATTGAACTGCTTACATTAACTGTGCTCTATTTAGACAGGACTTCTTTTTCAGCTGTGCCCATCTCAAGCTCTCCACTTAGTTGTTCTATTGTGTACTGAACTGTGTGCAGACATTGGTTCCGCTCCAATTTCACTTGTACTTAATGACCCAGCCCTATGGCTTCCTTCACATCTGTGAGCTACTCTTTATTTATTACTGTTGTCAGCTAATGACTCTTGTCATCTCCCATCTCTGAATACTCAATATTTATCTCTTATCTTTGTTCAAATTAGATAGATAAAGCTGTAGCCACCTATTTACTCCCTACATTTTTATGCATGAAACTCTTTTATTCCACCAATGTAAAGAGTTCTTTACACCTAACAACCTATTTGCTTTCTGTTTTGTCTTTTCCTTGGGAGAAATGACATGAAGCTCTCTTTGTCCCACCTGATCAATAGCATAGCTGAGTGTTACATAAAATAAAGTTTGTGTTCTATTGTTTCTTTAGCAACCAACACATGTAGGATTAGACATAAAACTATTTTCTGATAGAAATGCTTCCTGATAAAAGACTTAGAGTTGCCAAACTAAGCTTTCTGGAACAAGTTTTCAACAGCACATTGTAACAGAATTCCATATGGTTGTGAAAAAATTCAAGACAAAGTTCACTACACTGTATCCAAATGCAAATAACCTTATGGGATTTGTATTTTAATATTTTAAAGCTTTTTATCTGAGAGGAAGGCTAGAAGGAGTTGCTATCAGATGGAACTGCTCCTGAAAATCAAATTGTCTCCACTTCGTGTTTTCTGACTCTATTCTTTTCTTCTTCCTCCATACCTTGAAAATTTATGATTCTACATCTCCACTTAATTATGTGTTTTGTGTGCACCTTGAACACGTTCTTCTCTTTTCTCTGTCTTCCTAGCATCTCATAGCACCAGACTTCCACAGTCTTTATTTTCCTTAGCACGTCTTCTTTGTAAACAATAATCCCTTTCCTTATTCCCCCATTTCTTTTTTCACATTACAGCCCCACTTTTCTACTTCCTTCAAGCTCATATTTGGATGTAACACTTGCTTCTCCAATTCCTCACCTTTCATTCACCCTTCAGAAACTTGTAGATTCTAGTATTCCATTATTTTATTTGATTTACTTATTTAAATATCATACTATTTTTCCCCTGATAGACTATCTCCCACACAATAGTCCTATGCCCTTTTGCATAGTGGCAATGCTTAGTGGATTTGGTGGGTTGAGAGAGAGAGAGAGAGAGAGAGAGAGAGAGAGAGAGAGAGAGAGAGAGAGACAGAGTGAGACAGAGAGACAGAGAGACAGAGAGAGACAGAGAGAGACAGGGAGAGACAGGGAGAGACAGAGACACACAGAGAGAGACAGAGACACACAGAGAGACAGAGACAGAGAGCATAAGGAGAAGGAGGGGTAATGTAGATGTGAACTTAATCAAAATGTTTATAGGTATCAAGAAATTCTCAAACAATAAAAACCAAGGAAAATGTAAAACTTCCTCCAAATGAATGAGTCCGGGATTACTTAGTTCTTATTTTGTTTGTCCTGTTGGCAGTTATCAGCACAAATGGCTATTTCTGTCTCTCTAGGTTCATGCTCTCATTCCTGCATCCCTAATCATATATTCCCTCTGGCATTGCATGTGAATTCTATTGTCCACTCCTCTATCATATTAATTCCTCAAGATGATACCCTTTTGTCATCATAGAGCCTTCATCGGTAATTGATGGAACCAGATGCAGAGATCCACAATCAAGCACCAGGCAGAGATCCAAAAATTCAGTTGAAGAGGGGGAGGACAGAATATTTGACCAAGGGAGGTCAAGATCATGAAGGGGGAATCTATAGAGACAGCTGAACCAAGCTCGTGGGAACTCAGGAACTGACAACTGTGGAGCTTCCATGGAACCAAGCTAGGCAACCTACATGTGGGACACAGTTGAGAAGCTTGGTCTATCTGAGGGGCCCCTGGCAGTAGGACCAGGATCTATCCCTGGTACATGAGCTAGCTTATCAGAGCCCGTTGCCTATGGTGGGATGCCTTGCTCAGCCTTAATGCAGAGGGGAAGGTCTTGGTTCTGCCTCAACCTTAATGTGCCAGGTTTTGTTGAGTCCTCATGGGAGACCTTACACTCTGGGATGAGTGGGTACAGGATGGGCTAGGGGGTAGGAGAGGGGGGCAAAAAGAGGGGTGGGAGGGAGAACTGTGGTTGTAATTTAAAATAAAATGAAATTCAAATAAATAAATAAAAGATGCTTCCTCTTGCTGACCTTTCTTACCATTTTACATTTTCTCCATTATTAGCCTCTCTTGTGGCTTCACAATCTCAGTGATCTAACTTGATTCTAATGACTTCTCTGGTGAATTTGCGACATGCTTCTCCAAATGCTTACAACTTAGTAGGTCTAATATGTATGCCAAAACCTCTTTAGTCTTAATTTACGATTTATCCGCTTGCTCCATCCACCAAACCAGCTTTGTTTCCTTATGTTTTTCATTTTCTAAGCTAACGCCAATATCATTCACTGATCCATACTCAGTCTAAAATCCTGTGTTACATTCAGCAATTCTCTTGTTGATTACTCCCCTGTATCCAATCAGTATGAACACACAGTAATTGTACCCTGTAAGGACACATTACTTCTATTCTTTCTTTCTACTTCCAATGAGGCTGTTCAGATCATTATCGCTTGAGAAGGAAACTGAAAAATGACCCTAATACTCTATTTGGTGATTCAATTTCTCCTAAGATAAAGCATGTAAACCCAATTCAAGATCACTTTCCTAAAGAAAAACTGATCATTGCTTCACTCAAAAATGTTGAGGGTTCATTATGTCCGCTGCTTATCAAATTGCAGAATTCCAGCAGACATCACTTGTAGTATAGATGAAGTTTCTTCTGAACTTATAGAGGTCATAAACAATTTAAGTGTAATATAGCAGTCCAGATTCCATCCTAGGCACTGCCCTCTATACTGGCAATATAAATACAGCAGTGAACCCCTTAATTTAAAAAAATTACTTTTACTTTCTTGAATGTAGTGGTGAGAAATAGAAACCTGATGATATCAGTTCTAAGCTCAAAAGGGTTTGATGCTTTGTCATTAAAATAAGTAAGGTTTTTTATTACCATTGTCCTGGTGTGTGATTAAGATTCTTTCTTCTAT
Source organism: Cricetulus griseus (assembly GCF_003668045.3). Classification (NCBI taxonomy): domain Eukaryota; kingdom Metazoa; phylum Chordata; class Mammalia; order Rodentia; family Cricetidae; genus Cricetulus; species Cricetulus griseus. Next base: position 31,823,648 of record NC_048604.1, on the reverse strand, counting down.
ATGAGGTTTTTGTCCAATGTAGCCAGGCTAACATGATTTACGTCATTCTTCAAAATATGCCTTACCCTACACTACCCCATGTTAAATAACCTTCAATTCTGATTTTGTTCACATTCTAGTTATTTAAAAACCTATCTCAAAAGATATTGTCCTAAAAGATCTTGAATATTTTCATAATTAACCTCTTCTATAATGACAAGGAACAGGTACATTAGAAAAACATAAGGCACAGAAATGAATGGAAATAGGTTTGAATTTGAATTGTTAAAACGATAGCTAAAACATTGGGCCAGTGAATAAACATCTTTGAGACTTCACTTTCTTAATATGCATAATGGTGGCTAAAATATATCTTTAAGTTGTTATAAAATACACATATCATATGCATCAAGCATGTAATAACCCTATGTATACCACAGTCACTTAACATCAACTGCCCAAAATTCACTAAGAATACAGCATGTCCTTAACAAATGAGTTGTTTAGAAATTGCTGGTATGGACTTCACATCACACCCTCAGCTACTTAGCAATTATGTAACCTTGAGCACAATTCCTAATATTCGATCTCTGGAAACTGGGTCTGCTCATATATAGGGACAGCTATAACTAATTCTCACGGTTGCCTTGACTTCAGCACAGAGGAAAACTAGAAGAGATGTTCTCACCAAGTTCTGACTGGAGTCATAATGGCTTGCATATGTGCATCTACATGCAGGAAGTACCCTTTAATCTATTTCTTCAGTTAGAGTGCACTCATTCAGCTTTCTGTTGCCCACATTACTCCTTACAGTGCTTGAAATTTTGATGTACACTGCTATTTGTTGCCTTTCTGTCCTTGTGCCCAAGTCCTTGTTTTCTCCCCAACCCTTTCTCGAACACTGTTGTCAGATAGGATATTTATTAGGTGTTTGAGTGACAGACATAAGGACATATTCTATTCTGTTTCATCCCTTGGAGGAATCTTAAAGTGAGAGTTTTATGTAGCAGGACTTCAATATTTTGGTTAATTTGAATTTAATTCTTATTATGTAAACCATAAAGTCTTCATGAGAAATGTATCTAGAGTTAATCATGGCAAGTACAATCTCAGTAGACATGATAAAAAAGCAAATTTTGATAGAACAGATCAATCATTTGGACTCAAATATCCTGAGCATCTGTGTGATAAGTGATCCTTTTCTTAAATATCTCACACAGCTCAACTGCACACAGAAATGAATGTTCATGACAGTTTCCTAAAGCCCAGATCAGAGGTGATCCTTTTGCTTTTGTCCATCAGCTCTGCAGTTCATTAAAGTGGCTCCACGAAAAATATTCAGACAAAGACCATTAATCTAACCAAGATATCAACTTCAACATAAAGAATTTCAGTAGAATTTGATTATGCTCCAGTTCTCCTCTGCTTTCTTCCTCATGATTTTTGATCATGGTATTTTATATTAAATTCACGTCAGAAAGTCACAAAGGTGACAGATTCTCATTTAGGCTTTACATCTAATATATAGTCATAAACTGCTTTGCTAAGTTGCTCTGCACAGATCCACTTAAAGCTCTAGTCCACAACTGACAGATGTGCTGACTTCTGATAAAAATGGCCCCGTGTATTTTGCTTCGTGTTACTTAGTTTTGTGTTAGATGATGAAAGCTACCACCAATGATTCTGCTTTGGTCAGCAATGAAGTTTATTGTGACATCCATTCTGTCCTCTCATAATAAAAATTTCAGGAGTCACTGTGATGAAAATATAAAAGGTCATGCTGAGGATTATCAATAAAATAGAAAGGTAAAAGATGAGAAAGTGACCTGAGAGCCACACATCAAATACTATCAATCTTGGCTTTATTTTATTGAATCTATGCAAATAGTGATCAGCCCAAATCCCAAGCAATTGGGGAGAATTTATATAAATAGCAATACATGCACAAGATGCTACAAAACCTTAAAATGATGTGCTTTTTATGGAGGAGACAGGAAATAAAGTGGCATGTGTATAATAAACATGCCCTCTGAATTCCCTGTTTTTGTGTGGAAAAATAGATTTTCCCCCACATGGTTTTCTGACTGGAGCTTAGGAAAGTTAGAGGCAATGAAGGGAAACTTCATTGTAACATGACCTGAAAAATAAATGAAGAAGGAAAAATTTTCTCCATTTCGTCTGCCAGGGTTTTATTCAGTTAGTTCTTTGAGAATTCATACCTGTTCCCAGTATATTCTGGTCACTGTCTCCCCTCACCCTCTCTTCTGTGACTCCATCAATAACTAGACAAAATAGGAAAGAGATTTAGGGAACTTAACCCACACTACAGAACTATTTCTTAGGGGTAGATAGAGGGGAAGGAGGAACCATTGCATTCAGCCAGGTATGTCCAAGGATCTGGAAGACAGTCCCAGTCCAATGACCACAAAGTTGGCCTTAGGCAAACTAAATGGATCACATTGCAAAAACAAAACCTTATTGGTATAAATTGTATAAAATCATGGGTTCGGTTGTGATATTTTCATGCATGCATATAACGTACTTTGATCTTATTCATATTTCATTATCCTTTCTCATCACCTGTGCTTCCCCCAATCCATTATCTCATCCAAAGTAGCCCCTCTTCTAGCTTCATTTAATATTGTTTAAATCTAGATTCTTCTATATATGAAATAATACAGTATTTTCCTTCTATGTCTTTTTCTTGAAGATGGCATACTTGCCCTGTATGTTTAAATAATTACACATTTTGTATATGTATCACATTTTCTTTGTTCATTCTTCTGTTGATGGATGTCCGTTATGTTTCCATGACTTGCCAATTAGGCTATGACAAAATGTGTATACTGATATTGATTCCTGACAGGATATAGAATGTGATAGTAGTATCTTGATTTATATACCTATAATATCATACTCTATGTCACCTTTATAATACAGTGCTTAAAGCAATAAACAGTTTAATATTCCAGATAAAACATTCAGTGTGTAATACATAGAGTAAGGTTTAGTACTGATAACATGGCAAATTTAAGTTTTCTAGTAGTTCTAGCCATTATTTTATGAAAGGAAAGGTTAAATTTAAAGAAATTAAGTTTAGAAAAGGTAGCACAATAACTCAAAGAGCCAGAAGTCAGTCATAGCTGTTACTCCAAAACCAGTGCTCTCTATAGCACATAGCTGCCTTATTTAAATACTGGAGATGTCTGTGGGAAGGGGTTAGAGACTTTAGCATGCTATTTAGAGGCACTGAAGAAACCTAAGTTTAACATAGGGGAAACATAGATAGGAACATGGAAAGGGGTTCCAAGTAATTCTCACCCACTAATTTTTATATAACACATTTCATAATAAGTTGATGATTTGCCACAAAATACAATCTTTTCTTTCAGTTTTGTACAATGGCTTTAAATTTTGGTGCTATTCAACATTTGTATACCTAACACTCTTGGGTAGAATCTTTTTCAGTTCTTCCATACTTAATCCATTCTCGTCAATGTTTGTTCAGTAAAAGGGGGTACGTTCCTTGGAGAGTTGACCATTTGTGTTATTCTTGTGGATGGAATAAACCACAGAGAAAATCAACAAATAAAGTTCTTGATCATATTGATAAAGAAAAAATTGGTAATGTAGTATACCAATTTGGTTACTATATACAGTGTTTTCATATGCATTGTAGAACTGTTCTCATCCACTAACATTGTGCACAGTATTTGTTTTAAAACATTAATGATATATAATTTGCAAAACAAACTTGCCATATATATATATATATATATATATATATATATATATATATATATAATTCAATGTATTTCCTAATAATGAGAGACCTATATAAATATCATCAAAACCAATTGATGAATAACATTTTCATTTATTCAAAACCAAACAAACCCCACATCTGTTAGCTGTCAGTCTCCTAACCCTACTCACACAAGACTGTGATCAACATTAATCCACTTTGTTTCTATGATTTAAATTTCCATTGGCTCAAATTTAAAATCTTTTCTGTTTTTAAGAGCATAGTCACTATCAGGTTAACAATATAAAGTCAATATCTGAATTGACCAACATTTGCCAAAGTGGACAAAAAAGGAAATGGGAAAAAGAAGCTCCACATTTTCTAAAGTCAAGATTTATAAATTTTGCTGACTTTTCGTCAGTGGGTATCCTTTGTATAATTTGGATTTCAAAGAGTTAAATCCACCCTTTGGAAATACAACATTTTCATTTCCCCCAGAAAGGATAATTCTTTTTTTCCCTCCATTTTTTATTTAAATTAGAAGCAAGGTTGTTTTGCATGTAAATCCCAGTTCCCTTCTCTCTCTCCTCCTCCTCCCCTAGCCCCCACTCACACCCTACCTATCCCATAGCATTTCTACTCCCCAGGGAGAGTAAGGTCTTCCATGGGGGGTCTTCGAAGTCTGTCATATCCTTTTGGATAGAGCCTAGGCCCTCCCCCATATGTCTAGGCTGAGGGTGTATCCCTCTATGTGAAATGGGCTCCCAAAGTCCATTCCTATGCTGTGGATAAGTACTGATCTACTACAAGAGGCCTCATATAGTTCCAAGACCTCCTCACTGACACCCACATTAACCCAGGGTCATGGATCAGCTCCATGCTGGTTTCCCAGTGATCGGTCTGGGGGCCAAGAGCTCCCTTCTCCAGGTCAGCTGTTTCTGTGGGTTTCACTAGCATGGTCTTGACCCCTTTGCACATCACTCGTCCTTCTCTGCAACGGATTCCAGTTCAGTTCAGTGTTTAGCTGTGGGTGTCTGCTTCTACTTCCATCAGCTGCTGGATGAAGGATCTAGGATGACATATAAGGTAGTCATCAATTCTAAGTAAGCTTTCTTAGAGTATTGAGAGTACACCCAAGTAACAGTCTAGTCTTGACATATCTCATTGCATGGAAACAAAGTTGTTGCACATAGTCAATGTCTCCACTTACTACTTTATTGGACACTTTAGCAAACTAAAGTGTTTCAAGGAAAGCACAGGGGTAGGGCGTTCAAGGTTCAAAACAACGGTACCTTGCTTTCAACCTACCACTTAATAGTTTTGTGAGTTTAAAATTTCTTATTCTTACTCTTATATTCACTACAATAATGATAATGTCCAACTGATAAATCTATTCGAAAGAGTAAATGGAATAACATGTGCAAATACAAACTAGAGTGTATTTGAACAGAAATATTCATAAATATTAGCTTCTTTCTTCTATAATATCTTCCTACAAATTCCAGATTTGACCAATATAAAGCATACAACATTGTGATCAATAACAAAAGACCTAGATTTAAGTCCAACAATCTATCCAACAATCACATATTAGTCAAAATTATTTAATTTATGATGGTTGTTTTTTTCTTCTGTCTCAAGATGCTTTAAAGTTAAAAATATATATGAATCACTTGGGAAGATTTAAATTCAAGTTTTAAGTCATTAATACAAGGATGGAGAATTCTACAATTAACAGCCCCTACAATGCAAGACCCATATAAAATCAAAGAAGTATAAAAAGCCCTGAGTGAGTGAAGTCCTGAATGAATGAGTAATATTGACATGAACACAGCCATGGCACTAAACAAAGCCTTAGACCTATGAAAAATTGACAGAGCCTTTCCCTACATGGGTTAGGCTTGTAGTTTGTGAAACCTTCTTCTGGTTCAAGTACCAGTATTTATAGAAGACTAATCCGTGTATACAAGAACTAGCACCTGTAGCTTCTTCCTCCCAAATGTTTACAACTTGATATTACTGGTCTACAGAGTACTCCCACCTAGATTAGCTAAACCCTCTCCCTGTGCTGTACTTACAAACAGGCTGACAGTTCCAATGGTGATAGTGGTAGCATGTGTGGTTGCATCAGAGTGCAACAGTTATCCTGAATCCAGCTTTTCTCTGTATGTGTCTGTTATTTCTTCATGTCCTCACTGTACCTAATCAATATTCCAGACCCAAAATGCTCAGCTTATGGCAAGAACACTTTAACCTTGACTGTGGTCAAGCCCAATACGAATGTTGGGACATTGCACTCATGATTAGGTCATATTGCATGACAGAAGAAAGGAGTATTATTGATTTAAATGTGGTTCCAAATAAGTTGATTTGGGGTTACTGACAATAGACTGTCCTAAATTGGAGTAACCTCTTCAGATTAATTCATTTAAAGAAGGTATAGACTTCATAAAAATCAGAGAATGCCTCTTGCTTGTCATGAAGTCGTAAGCTGTCATAAATTTTCACATGTTTGAGGGGGTGAATTCTACATTATACCAACACCATATAAACCTGGAACTGGATGACTTACTTCTGATCATACCTGAGCTGTGACTGGTATACGGATTGTAGCCTAAGGGACTTACACTCAATGGGGTGCTCCCTCCCAGACCTTGATCAGGCACAAAGCACAATCAAACACCTACTTTCAGAGAGAGAGAGCCTTTATTAAGTGGGGAAGAAAAGTAAAGTGGCTGCTTTGTGACTCAAACCAAACAAAAACAAACAAACAAAATAAACAAACACTAGCAATTGACCTTGTAGGTATGATTGTTAGGAGGAAAAAGGGGGTCTAGAATACTGTGGGTTTTTTTGTTTTTGGTTTTTCTAGACAGGGTTTCTCTGTGTAGCTTTGGAGCCTATCCTGGCACTCTCTCTGGAGACCAGGCTGGCCTCGAACTCACAGAGATCCACCTGCCTCTGCCTCCCGAGTGCTGCGATTAAAGGTGTGCACCACCAACGACTGTGGTATGTTATAGGGCATGTTAATTAGGGTAGTCAAAGGGGGCTTTTTATTGCTGGACTTCAATACTTTGATAGGTGGACGTTGGTGATCGGGGTTAGGAATGAGTCTGGCATAACAATAAGAGAATAGACCTTGATGGCTAGCGTTAGGAATGTAATCTATGGTTTATAAGGGAGAGAGAAGGAGGAAGGACAAGGCCTGCTAGTGCCATGTTTGCCATGCTCGGGCCTGCTAGAGCCCTTCAGTAACCTTGCAAATGATCAAGCTAAATAACACTCAGACTCTAAAGCCTTGAATAAAAGAATCTGTTTTAAGCTGACAAATCTGTGTGGTTCTGTTAAGCAGAAATGTAGCCTCAACAGAGTAGGTTGTTGTGAGGTTACAAGCTGATGGCTGATGATACATGACCACACTCTAAAGTATATATCACATGATGTATTCCAAGATTCAGAGTGAAAACAGACCTAGATATACACAGGAGTTTCCTTTTATTATGACCTCTTGAACTTTACGCATACAGTTTGATGTCTCCTTATCCTTGTCTATAAACTATTTTCTAAATTTGACTCATAGATGTTTTGTGGGAAATCCCCACTTAAACTTTCAAATGTCTATGTGTACTCTCAATAAGGATTTCATTCCCTTTGATTTTTCTATTCTTGCAAGAAGATTAAGTAGATTTTAATCAACTGTAAATAGCACAACACAGAGAAGTAATTGCCATTTTATCAATTCAATCTAATCCTTTTAAACTACACTAGGTATTACTAGTGAAAGGATCTTAATGATTACACTTTAGAATGTTAAATAAGCCAAAATTACCATTGTTTCTAGATTTTGTTCAAACTGAAGTATTATAAAAACAAGATTTTCAACATTTTATACTTTAAAACTACCTTATGAAGACATGGATAGCAAAAAAACTAAGTCTGTCTCAAGTGTTTATATGTCAGTAAGTTTGAGGAGTCCCACTACCATCAAGGCCATAGTCAAATAGAAAGATTTGTAGCACTCTTGAGTACTCTTGTTATTTTCATGATAGGCCTATTTAGCTCTCTTAAAAAATCTTCTCTTACAAAAAAGGAAATATACCATTCACTATTGTTAGCTATAGACATTTTCTGGATAGACAGTAGACAGGTAGAATTTATATTGTATAAATGTGACTTAGTACCCTCTGTTCAATATCTTCCCATTTCTCTTACTCCAAGCCCCTGACAATCACTGCTCTATCCCCTTCTTCTATAAGGTTGACTGTTTTGGAGTCTACATATAACTGATACCATGTCGTATTTATTTTTATGTCTCTGGCTTATTTCACTTAGTACAAAGTTCCCCAAGTTCATTTATGATATCACAAATGGTAGGAATCTCTCCATTTTGGCTGAATATTTCATTGTGAGCACCATATTTTAGTTTACTGCCTCTATTCATCCATCAACAGACAGGTGTGGTTTTTTCCAGAATGATAGATGGTGAATATATTGGTCATAAAACAAAGATACAGACATCTACTTGAAGTCATGAATTTGAGAGGGATTGGGGAACATGCAGGTAGTTGGAGTTAAAACAGTATCTTTTGGATATATAAGGGCAGCTGCACATGAAAACTCACACTGGTTGTGACACCATGCCCATGCTAGACTAGATGCCATCATTGAGAATGGAGATGTACCAAATGGTTCATTCCTTGCCAAGGAGCTATTGATGATAGTTAGCTGCAGAGAAATGAAGGGTCAGTTTTATATAATAATGTAGTTTCTGGTTACTTGATTACGCTCCAGTGTAAGACCACACATCCAGAAATACACAGGCAGAACAAACTGGTTTTCATGTGTGAAACTAACTAAAAAAAGGACACAAAGTTGAGTGGGTAGGGAAGCAGGGATGAATATGAGAAGGGATAGGGAAGGGGTGAATACAGTTGAATCACATTGTAGAAAACCCAAAGGACTGCTCCCCTCTGCCCTCCACCCTATGCCTGACGTGAGTGTTGCCTCTGCTCAGGCCCCAAGTCCTTGCATGCCCGCTTCTTGGATCTTCCTGGGCCTGCTCCTCGAGTAGACTGGACCTGCCCCAACATGAAGGACCATGAGTCTGGCCACACCTCACTCCTGGCACCCCCTCCACCCTTGACCTTGAGTGAGGAGAATACTAGGAGAGGCCGGACCATCCAGAGTTGAAGACATTGAAGTCTTGGCCCAGATATGACACCAGGAGACTAGAGGAGAGGGAGAGACCACAGCTGCACCCACTCAAAGACGGGATGGGAAGATGACAGTATAAGAACACACTCAAGAACAGAAAGACCAATATGACACCACCAGAATATAGGGACTCCACAGCAGCAAGGCCTGAAAAGCCCAATATAGATGAAGCAGAAGAGAAGGACCTTAAAAACTATTTTATGAAGATGACAGAGACAATTAAAGAGGAAACTAGAAAATCCCTTAAAGAAATAGAAGAAAAAACAAACAAAAGACACATGAAATGGAGAAAAAGGCAAACAAAACATTCAAGAAGTAAACAAATCTCTTAAAGAATATAAATAAAGCCAAGAAAAAAACAACCAAGCAAGTGAAGGAAACAATTCAAACAGCTCAAGGCTTGAAAGCTGAAATAGAAACAATAAAGAAAACACAGAATGAGGGGATTCTAGAAATAGAAAAGCTGGGTAAGTGATCAGAAACTACAGATGTAATTATAACCAATAGAATGCAAGAGCTGGAAGAGAGAATCTCTGGTGTTGAAGACTCACTAGAGGATATACAGTCATCGACAAAAGAATATCTCAAGTTTCTAACACAAAATATCTAGGAAATATGGGACACTGTGAAAAGGCCAAACATAAATAATACTATGTATAGAAAAAGGTGAAAAAACACAGCTCAAGGGTCCAGAAAACATATTGAGTAAAATCATAGACAAAAACTTCCCCAACCTAAAGAAAGATATACCTATGTAAGTACACAAAGCTTACAGAACACCAAATAGACTGTGCCACAAATAGACTCCCCTTGACACATTATAATCAAAACTTCAAACTTACAGAATAAGGAAAAATTATTAACAGCAGCAAAAGAAAAGGCCAAGTGACATATAAATGCAAACCTATCTGAATTGCAAGCAACTTCTCAATGGAAACTTTGAAATAGATGGTCTACAAATGTAAAGGGAACATGGATGTCATCCTAGGCTACTGTACTCAGAAAAGATTTCAATCACTACAGATGGAGAAAACATGATATTCAACGACAAAACCAGATTTAAATAATACATATCCACAAAGCCAGACCTACAGAAATTACTGAAGGAAAACTCCAATCCAACGAAGATAACTACACTCACAAAAATATAGGCAATAGATAATCCCACTTTACCAAACACAAAAGAAAAAAGGGGGAATCCACACACAATAACAACACCACCGACAAATCTAAAACACACAAGAATCAACAACCGATGTTCATTAATATCCCTCAATGTCAATGGTCTTAACTTGCCTATAAAAACACACAGGCTACCAGAATAGATACAAAGGCAGACTCCATCCATCTGCTGCATACAAGAAACACATCTTAACTTCAAAGAAACACAGTACCTCAGAGTAAAGGGCTGGGAAAATATTTTCCAACCAAATGGACCCAAGAAACAACCTGGTGTAGCAATCCTAATATCTAACAAATTAGACTTCAAAATAAAACCAACCAAAAGAAATGAAGAGGAGCATTTCATATTCATCACAGGAAAAATCCATCAAGATCAACTCTCAATTCTGAACATCTATGGCCCCAATATGAAGACACCCAAATTTGTAAAAGAAACATTACTAAAGCTCAAATCACATATAAAACCTTACACAATTATAGTGGGAGACTTCAACACCCCACTATCACTACTAGACAAGAAACTTACCTACCAGATAGAAACTTAACAGAAAAAAGGGGGAACTAACAAAAGTTATGACCCAATTTGGAATAGCAGACATCAATAGAACATTCCATCCAAACACAAAAGAATATGACTTCTTCTCAGCGCCACATTGAACATTCTCTAAAAGCGATCACATACTTGGCAACATAGCAAAAGTCCATATAGATACAAAAAAATTGGAGTAACCTGCTGAATCCTATCGGATCACATGGTTTAAAGTTAGAATTCAACAACAACACAAATTGCAGAACCCCTACGAACTCATGGAAAACGAACAATGCCCAATTGCACAATTCATAGATCAAGGAATAAATAAAAAATGAAATTAGACTTCTTAGAATTCAAGGAGAATGTAGACACAACTGATGGGGGAAGTACTTCTGTGTATGTTTATCTTATTGATTGTTAAATAAAATACTGTTTGGCCAATGAGACAGCAAGTTAGACAGGACTAGGAGTCAAAGAGGATTCTGGGAAATGTAGTAGAGAAGTGGTGATCCAGGCAGGAAGTGGCATAGCAAGGAGACCCATATTTAAAGAAGGAGAAACAGAGGCGGGCGTTGGTGGAACATGCCTTTAATCCCAGCACTCGGGAGGCAGAGGTAGATGGATCTCTGTGAGTTAGAGACCAGCCTGGTCTACAAGAGCTAGTTCTAGGGCAGCCTCCAAAGCCACAGAGAAACCCTGTCTCGGAAAAAAAAAGAAGGAGAAACAGGAATTGTCCCTCTTTTCCCCTCTGCTCCTGCTCCAGCGTCACAATGTGATCCACCAATAAGGCGTCTGATAAGTCTTATAAAATATATAGGTTTATGATATTTAAGACTGAGGTAACAGATGAGAATCCTAGTCATTGGCCAAGCAGCTTTGAACCTAATACAGGTTTCTGTGTATTCATTTGGGCCCTAACTCAGGCAGGCGGCTGACGTAAAGCTCACATGTGGCGGTGGGGCTCAGGCAGCTTTTGGCAGAAAGATTTATCATAACACACAACATACCCAAACTTATGGGACACTTTGAAAACAGTGGTAAGAGGAAAGTTTAGAGTACTAGGTGCCCACAAGAAGAAACTGGAGAATGGTCACACTAGAGAATTAACAGCGCAACTGAAAGCTCTAGAAGAAAAAGAAGCAAACTCACCCCAGAGCAGTAATGATAGGAAATAATCAAATTGAGGCCTGAAATCAATAATGCAGAAACTAGGAAAACAATATAAACAATGAAACAAAGACTTGGTTCTTTGAGAAAATCAACAACATAGATGAACCTTTATCTTAAGTAACCAAAAAGCAGAGAGAGGGCATGCTAATTAACATAGTCAGAAATGAAAGGGAGACATAACAGTGGACACTGAGGAAATCCAGAGAATCATCCGGTCATACTGGACTCCACAAAAATCAAAAATCTAAATGAAATGGACAATTTTCTGGATAGATATCACTTACCAAAATTAAATCAAGAACAGAACAGATAAGCAAGTTACATAGAACTAAAACCCCTCATGAAATAGAAGTATTCACCAAAAGACTCCCAACCAAAAGAAGCCCAGGGACAGATGGTTTCAGTGGAAAATTCTACCAGAAATTCAAAGAAGAGCTAGTACCAGTACTCCTCTAATTGTCCCCCATAAAAGATGCAGTAGGGACATTGCCAAACTATTTTTACAACAATCAATCAAAAGAGATGAAGGAGGTCATTTCATACTCATCACAGAAGAAATCCATCAAGATGGTCATTGCCAAACTCTTTTTATGAGGCTATAATTACCTTGGTACCCAAGCCACACAGACACAACTAAGAAAGGGAACTATAGACCAATATGCCTCATGAACATTGATGCAAAAATACTCAACAAAATACTGGCAAATCAAATCCAAGAACACATCAGAAAAATCATCCACCATGATCAAGTAGGCTTCAACCAGGGTTGCAGAGATGGTTCAACATATGAAAATCCATCAGTGTAATCCACCATATAAACAATCATCTCATTAGATGCTGGAAACGCCTTTAACAAAAATCCAATACCGTTTCATGATAAAGATTTTGAAGACATCAGGAATAACAGGAACATACCTAAACATAATAAAAGCAATATACAGCAAACCAACAGCCAAAATCAAACTAAATGGAAAGAAACTCAATGTAATTCCTCTAAAATTAGGGACAAGACAACACTGCACACTCTCCATATCTCTTCAAAATTGTACTTGAAGTTCTAGCTAGAGCAATAAGACAACATAAAGAGATCAAGGGGATATAAATTGGAAAGGAAAGTCAAACTTTCAGTATTTGCAGATGATATGATAGTTTACTTAAGTGACCTGAAAAACTCTACCAAGGAACTCCTACAGCTGATAAACACCTTCAGCAAAGTCTCAGCATACAAAATTAACTTTAAAAAGGTCAGTAGCCCTACTATAAACAGACAATAAATGGGCTGAGAAAGAAATCAGAGAAATGCCAGTCATGAAAACAGCTTGATATTGGCACAAAAGTAGACAGGTAGATCAATGGAATCGAATTGAAAATGCTGATATTAACCCACACATCTACAAACACCTGATTTTTGACAAAGAGGCTAAAGCTATACAATGGGAAAAAGAAAACATCTTCAAAAAATAGTGCTGGCATAACTAGATGCGGACATGCAGAAGATTACAGATAGACCCATATCTATCACCATGCACAAAACTTAAGTCCAAATGGATCAAAGACCTCAATATAAATCCAGCCACACTGAACCTATTAGAAGACAAATTGAGAGGTACCCTTGAATGAATTTAGGAGTCCACTTCCTAAACATAACACCAGTAACACAAATATTGAGATTGACAATTGATAAATGGGACCTCCTGAAACTAAGAAGCTTCTGTAAGGCAAAAGACACAGTCAACAAGAAAAAATGGCAGCCCACAGATTGGGAAAAGATATTCACCAACCCCACATCTGACAGAGAGTTGATTACCAAATATACAATGATCTCAAGAAGCTAATCACCAAAACACAAAACAATGCAATTAAAATATGGGGTGCAGAACCAAATAGAGAATTCTCAATAGAGGAATCTAAAATGGCTGAAAGACCCTTAAGTGCTCAACATCTTTAGCCGTCAGGGAAATACAACTCAAAACAACTCTGAGATATCATCTTACACATGCCAGAATGGAAAAAAAAACACCAATGAGAGTTTATGTTGGAGAGGATGTGGAGAAAGAGGAAAACTCTTCCACTGCTGGTGGGAGTGTAAACTTGTATGACCACTTTGGAAATCAGTATGGTGGTTTCTCCGGAAAATGGAAATCAGTCTACCTCAAGATCCAGCAATTCCTCTCCTGGGCATATACCCAAAGAATGCACATTCATACAATAAGGACATATGTTGAACTATGTTTATAGCAGTGTTGTTTGTAGTAAGCAGAACCTGGAAGCAACCTAGATGTCTCTCAACCAAAGAGCGGATGGAGAAAATGTGGTACATTTACAAACTGGAGTTATTACTCAGCAGGGGAAAAAACCCCACTGAAATCATGAAATCTGCAGGCAAATGGATGGAACTGGAAGAAAACATCCTGAGTGAGGAAACCCAATCATAGAAAGACAAGCAGGGTGTATACTCACTCACACATGGATATTAGACATAGAGCAAAGGACTACCTGTCTACAATCCACACCACCAGAAAAACTAGGAAACAAGAAGGACTCCAAGGGAAGAACACATGGTCTCCCGAAGAAGAGGTGCGGGACAAGAACCCCTGATCAAATTTGGAGCACATGGGGGGGAGGAGTGAGGTGGGAAGGGGAGAAGAGGAAGGCGTTCAGGAAGGAGAACAAGAGAACTGAGACAGGGGAGGAATAGAGGAGGGCAAGAAAGGAGTTCTCTTGATAGAGGGAGCCAGTATAGGTTTGGAGAGGGGTCTGGCACAGGGTAAATATTAGGATATCCACAGGGATGACCCCCAACTAAGAATCTAGGCAGTGGTGGAGAGGCTGCCTTTGATGTCTTTCCCTTATAATGAGAATGATGACTACCTTGGTTGCCATTCCAAAGCCTTCATCCAGTAGCTTGTGGAAGCAGAAACAGGCACCCACAGCTAAACACTGAGCCATACTCCTGTAATCTAGTTACAGACAGGGAGGAGGGATGAGCAAAGGAGAAACCCAAAGAAAAAGTTGACCTGCCCTAGTGAGAGCATGTTGACCCTAGTCTTAAAGCTGGGGAACCAGCATTGGACAGAACCAAGCCCTCGGAATGTGGGTGCCAGCTAGGAGGCCAGGGCAGTCTATGGGACCTCTAACAGTGGAGCCAGTGTTTATCCCTAGAGCACAAATGGACTTTGGGAGCCCATTCCCTATGGTAGGATACTATTGCAGCCCAGATTTGGGAAGTAGGGCCTGGGCCTCACTATCCCTAGGGAGTGGGTGCGGGTGGGTTGCGGGGTTGGTGGGGAGCATGGCAGGATGGGAGGGTGAGAGAATGTGGGATTGTTATGTAAATAATTTTTAAAATGAGAAAAAACTCAAAGGACTAATAAGAAACCAATATACGTGTAATAGAACCTATTTGCCAACCTACATCTGATAACATTTAAAATATGTGGAGTTTCTTCAAATCAGAAGTACAAAAAATAATTGTAAAAATGATGAAATATTTGAATAAAAATGTATTTCTCAAGAGAAAATGTACATAAAACATTCTCAACTTCAACTTTCAGGGGATTGCAAATTAAGACTTTCATGAACTATAACATCATAGCTATTCTGAAAAACTAAGATAACAAGTAATAGCTAGATTGTAGAGGAAAGGAACTATGTTTCACTGTGGATAGTAAAACATGTTGGTACATTCCTCATGAGCAACTGTCAAAATGCAGAGAATAAGTGACTGTGAGGTGCCTAGGCACAGTTTATATATCTGAGGTTTAGGAAACATTGCCTAAGATAGGGTAGAAAGACCATAATAGCCAAAGAGAGAGGACACTTGCTGTTACATCATCTCTTCTAGACGTGGCATAAATGCTGAACCCATGAAATATCAACAATGTGGCTTCCTAAACAAGATCTGAATAATGACAACACCAGTTTACAAGCCAATAAGGACATGGGGAATTTAACAAATTCCTCCCTTAGATGAAGAGCTATAGGTGAAGAGGGGAGATGAGTTTTCTCAGGGGATAAGCCTGCTTATGGATTAGCCAAACCCAAGTGGTCAATACTAACTAAAGAATAGGTCATGGTTTTGAGAGGGAATTGAGAGGATATGAGAGGGGTTGGAGGGTGGAGAAGAAGGAGTGGGAATGATGTAAAAATAGTATTTTTTGTTTGTTTTTTGAGACTGGTTTTGTCTGTGTAGCTTTGGAACCTGTCCTGGAACTAGCTGTTGTAAACCAGGTCATTTTGAACTCAGAAATCCGCCTGTCTCTTCCTCCTGAAGTGCTAGGACTAAAGGCATGCACCATCACTGCCAGAGTATTCATTCTTTAAAAATTCAGAAAGGACTGGTTTATCTGCATGTAACTGGAGAGGCAACATCCCCTATCCAAAATGTTTAGAAAAACCAGAAGCATATAAAATTTAGAGGAGAAGATAGTGGACAGGGTTTTTTTCTAATTTTAAAATATTTGCATATGCATCATGAATTTCCTAGGAAATATCAAGTCTAAACAAGGCTTTCATCATATGTTTTATTTATAATTTATAAAAATAATGATGATGATTATGCATAGTGTTTGGTAATTTTGCACATGAAGCAAAGTAGCATGTCATAAAATGTTCTATTAGTGTGATTATGTCAGTGCTTAAAAATGATTCAGAAATTTTCTAGAAACTGCAGAGTTTTCAGCCCTAAAAGGGCTGAATAATATCATTGCCTTCTCCACAAGGCTTAGGAATCATAAGCAAAGAAGAAAGATTGTAAGATAAAGAGGTATTAGATGACTTAAGACACTGGGAGACCATTGCACACATAAATTCACAGCATTGTATGCATAAGATGTGCACAAAATCAAGCCAACAAAAATTCAAGCATGGACAGAGGAAGGGCTAATGAAATCCCTCCTCTAGCTGAGAAGCTTTGAAAATTTATAGATGCTGGGGAAAGGAGAGGCAGTTTTATTCAAGGATGTGGACCCTGATAGGCTTCCTATGGTCCAGTAAACGACCTTTATATCCATTGATGTACTGGTAGCTCTAACTGAACTCACTGGTCTTAAAATGAAGAGCATGTGAAATTGAGAAGAAATAGGGTGGAAAGGACTAATAAAAGCAAGGTGAGGGAAGGCGGGGTAGATCAGTTCAAAACACATTATATAAATTGCTTTGCATATGTTTTGCACATATGAAAATTTCAAGCAATAAAAATTGTAGATTTCAGAAGATTTCAAAATGTAGAACTGATTATTATGCATGCTCCCTTTACAAATTTCAGTACTACATCTGTTGACGACTTCGTTTTGTCAATTATTTGTCTGCAGCCTTACCTCTGCATCACTGTAGGCAAAACTAAAGAATGAAATTGCTACAGATCTCTTTTGAGAGCATTTTATCTGAAAACAAGAAGTCATTTTCTCTCTGGAAACCTTATCCTGCCCCTGTTAAATGGAGCTTACTGAACTTTCAGTTCAATTTACTTTTGAAAATTATACATTTGGAGATGTGGAGAGGAACTGGGAGGAGCAGAGGGAGGGAAACTGTAATCACAATATATTGTATGAACAAATAGGCTGTATGAATAAAATAAAATGAATAAATTAATGAAAAAATAAATAAGAGTGTTTATTTCATCATTGTTCATTCGGATAATAATAATTATAGTCTTGTCTAACACTACAGAAACAAAGTGGTTACCTGTTAAATGTTATTTGCATTAATATAATATAATACCCTCATGTAGTAAAGTATGATATAGCCACTAAAAATGAGGAATTCATGAAGGGATCACTATGAACTATTATGACTAAAGTATATAACCATTTATTAAAAAATAAACCATGTGTTTGATTAGTTGCTCTCCAAGCATATAGAAAAGAAGGCATTATGAATCACCTATATTCCTCTCTTTTGTATAGATTTTGAGCTAGAGGGAATACATAATGAAACATGAGATTGTAACATGATGTGATAATTATCAGAAAATGTAGAGCTCCAAAAGTTTTAGTACATGACACTGACTTACAAGTAGGAGTCAAGTACAGAGGGTTTTATTACAAACAGAAAGAAAAGCATTTCATATGAAATAGAAAAGATCATGTGATTACACCATAGGTAAGAGACAGAAAATAATAGAAGTCTGAAAAAAGTTATGGTTAATTAGCCATATAAAAGAGTTGAGACTTCAACCTAAGGCAGCACTTATAAACATTTGTGTCACATGGATATTCTTAACATGTTTGGAGAATTCCAAAGAACGCTTTGTGTGTGTACTAAGTATCAGTCCTTGGACATTCAACCTAGAATAACTTCAAAATATCTATTTGTTCAGGAAAAATATGCATTTAGTTTCCATTTCACATTAACAACTACTACAAAAGATAATTCTATGTTTATCTTTCATCTTTCTATATGTCCGATTCTAACATTTGAGTACTGAATTTGTCCTAACTACAAATTCTGGAACATTCCAACTTACTGGGGAAAATGTAAATGTCAAAGAATGTCTTAATATATTATGAACACCCTCTTGACCTTGTAAAACAAAATAATTTAGAAATTTCTAGAGGCTACTCTAAAAATAATTTAGGAACTACATTGAAAGACATAGAAAAATAAGACATAGAGGGTCTACAAACCCACTCTGTAGAGAACGAATGCTATTTATTACATTAGGTACTTTATACATTTCATGACAAAACACTTGGCAAAAGAAACTTAAAGAAGGAAATATCTTGGATCAAAGTTCGAAGGTATAGTGCATTATATACATAAGGAATTCAGAATGAAAGGACAGTGAGGGGGTTAGTCACATTGCATCCGAATCCAGGAAGCAGAGAGCACAGGATGCTTGTGTTCATCTTGCTTTCTCATTTTCATTCTATCTGAGACCCTAATAAATGGATTCATTTTAACTACCTTTATGGTGAACCATCATTCTTCAAGTACTCTAATATACACAATTTCTCACAAACATGTCAGACATTAGTTTCCATGGTGATTTGATTAATAAATAGCACCAAGTTGACTATCAAGATTAACCACTAGATATATTAATGAAGATTTCAAAAATGTATGTCAGATTATGAATTCTTTTATTAAACTCCTCAAAATTTTATATGATATTATACATATTGAACCTATATAACTTCAATGTTGTTACTGAAATAATCAGACACTTAAAATCACTCAAGTCAAGATCCAACATAGATTTTGGATAAGACAAATGAAGCTTGACAAGAGATGTAACTTTGTTAAGTGTCAAGTCTGACAGTCCAATGGATAATAACCCACTAAATGTTACATCATAAAATATGATAATAAAGGCATACTGAGTTAAGATCCTGACAAAACCCTGTATCAAGAAAGAGTGGGAACACAGTGATAATGTTTAATGATTACACTCATCAATAATAATTAGTAAGTAATTTTTGAGTACTATTTCCTAGGTGCTATGCTAAGAGATTTATAGTTGCTTCAACTGAATCTTTACAACCTATAAGATAGGTTCTATTAGGAATAATTACAATTGTTAGGTATGCTTCTTCCCGCTAGCCTGGTCCCACAGCTGCATCAGCCCCAAATGAACACTCAGAGACTTATATTAATTATAATACTGTTGACCGGTGACTAGAGCTTCTTATTGGCTAGCTCTGTCTTAATTATTAACCCAT
Organism: Cricetulus griseus; assembly: GCF_003668045.3. Lineage (NCBI taxonomy): Eukaryota > Metazoa > Chordata > Mammalia > Rodentia > Cricetidae > Cricetulus > Cricetulus griseus. Next base: position 31,804,165 of record NC_048604.1, on the reverse strand, counting down.
TTCTGTTAATCTAAGTATTTCCACATGGTCTTATCTTACTGGAGAAGGGTCTGGACCTCTTTCCCCTTTGCAGTCTCATATGGCATCTGAATGACTACATTTCCCAGGATACTTCTCATCTCCTAGACCCACCAATCTTGCTGCCCTATTGGCGAACAGTGTTTTATTCATCAACCAATAAGAGAATCATATGTGCAGAAGACATCCCCATCATACAATTGATACTATTATCCTGACACATAACATTTTTGAATGGTTACCATATACCAGGTATTATGCTAAGAATTTTATTATCATAGCAATATAATCATTACACCAATTATACAGTAGATGCCTCCCTATATGAGACACTTTTATTGCAATAATGAAACATGTAATAAAAGCTACTAATGAAGAAGTTTATTTCTATTACACCTTTACATTCAACTGCATATCCTGGCTGCATCTCATAATAGTTTGTACTAATTGAGGGGTATCTGTGAGATCAATCAAATTACTATATCATAAACAAATACCAAGGAGAACGGACCCTCATCAATGTTAAACTGTTCCAGATACTATGATTTTAAACATTTAAATCTTTTATTTAAATGACCGTTTTTTTCTCCTTGTAAGTTAAGTGGCTCTAGAGTTTGTTTTGTGTAGTCCAAAGCTAATACAGTAACATTAATATCATTAGCATTTACAGAATGAGAAAACTAAAGGAAGGATGAGATTCTTATGACTAGGAAAAAGAAAGAAAACTAAGCCATTCACCCAAGATTGTGCAATTTGTACAAAATCAGTCCCAGAATTCGAAATTATGTCTATGCGACTCCCTGCTTCAATGCTCAGCTTTTATATTATTCTATCATCATGTAGATTACCACACTTATAAACCAGCAAGATACTGTGTTAAACAGATCAGTAGTATTAGTGACAAGTAAATCATTTGTAACTGATTGTTACGTTGAGTGGAGTAATATTAGTGTTGTCCCTAAATACAAGACATTTGAAGGAATGTAGCTTTTTGCTAAGATGGTTAATAATGTTTCGAGTAAGGTGTATCTCTATGATTTCCACAGAGATACATACAACTGATCTTGTTTCCTTGCTCTTCACAAACTTGAGTATACTCATTGCAGTGTGAGGCTGCACAACAGAATCATAAACAGACCAAATTTAAAATCCACCTTTCTATTACTACATGACTTCAGGTATGTGATTTGTCCTTCCAATGTATAGGATTCTATGCCTATAAAATGAATGACATGAATGGTTTATTTAATAAAATACTATTGCATGCACCAAGCATTTATCACAGAATATATTACAGACCAGATAATTAAGTACATTAACTATATATTCAAATTCTACTCCCAGAATTTCTCCACTCGTGGTGCTAGTGAAGGACCACTTTTTCCAGAACTGGTACCAGGAATGATCATGTTGGCCATGATTTCCCTATCTTCAGCAACGAGCAATATTAAAATCCTTAGTAAAGACCCTTGCCACCCAATGTGACTACTTGGTTGCTGAGTATCTGTTAGTATTCAATGATGAGGAACCCAGTGATGTCACTCAAAAACTACACTACTAGAGCTTCTCTGAATCCAGAAATGACAGCCAACAACAGGTTGGCACTCAGGAACACATTCACAAATGAAGAATTTTCTTCACCCAAACCAACCCATGAAATCTGGAAGAGGTAATTGTCTTATTATACATGAAGATAACAATATAAGACTTCAAGGAAAAATAAAAAAAAAACTTGATGCCACCAAAGAAATACAATGATTTTCCATGAGCCAACTCCAAGGAAACGGATACTATTGTTTTCTAGATAGAGAATTAAAACAACTGTTTTTATATAAATTTCTGGAAGATAGAATACAGACACATAATGAAATAAAATCAGCAAAGCAATAAACAAAATGGTTATTCAGAAAAGACAGAGAAGCCACATAGAAGAAACAAATCAGAAATTCTAAATCAGACAAATACAAGGAACAAAGGAAAACACAGAACAAAGATCGTTATTTAATGGGTTTTATAAAGGTACCTGTCAACTAGAACAAAGTCATTAAATATGTAACCCAAGAGGGAAAATTCACAAAGTGACGTGAATAACTGGATACCATCTAGTAAAATCATACCCACAGTATGGAAAATCCAGAAGAAATAGAGAAAGGAATAGGTTATTGAAAAGAGTAATGCTAGAAAACTTACTAAATCTTTAAGAATATGGATATGCAGATACAACGACTTCTAGATCCTAATACAATTTCAACTTGAATAAGATTTTAGTGAAAAACATTACAATCCACCCAGAAAATGTTAAGACAAAGGGAATTTTGAAAGCATCAAGAAAAAAGAAATTTATCTCATACAAGAGAATTCTCACAAGTAGATTTCTCAGCAGGAATATTTCAGACCAGCAGAGAATGAAATTTATTTTTAAAGTAGTGAAATAGAAACTGCTAAGCAAGAATGTATTACCAAGCAAAACTCTACCTCAAAAATGAAGAAAATGTACCTAAAGAGAGGGTTGTTGATTAAAATGTACTGTCTGTTCTCCCTGAGGATTCTGGGCTCCATCCCCAGCACCCTCATGATAGTTCACAGCCATCTTTAACTCCAGTTCCAGCAGATCTGATGCCCTCTTCTGGATTGTATAAGAACTGCATGCACAGGGTACAAACATCCACACAGGCAAAACCCCAACTGACATAACACAAATAACATTTTAAATGAAGTAAAAGTAAAAAAAAAAAATCCAAGAGTCAAGAGAGGACTAAGGAAGCAGAGGCAGGAGAATCAGGAGTTTGAGATTAGCCTGGGTTACATAGTGAATCAAAAGCCAGTTTATGCTACAAACCAACACCTGTTACAAACAAGAAACAAAAAAAAATCCCTGTGCAGTTCAGTTATCTAAAAACCATTAAAGAAGTCATGCAAGTCTAAATAAAGGAATTATTAACATGAACACTGGGAAATATATGAAAATATAAATTTCACTGGTAAAGAGTAAGTATACAGTCAGATTGAGCCCATTCTGATTTTGCAATGGTGGCGTATATATCATTTAACTATATAATGAATGATAAAAGACAAAAGTATTAAAAATAACTACCATGATAATGTATGTGTGTGTGTTTGATTCACATTTTGATGGACCTACAAATACATATAGGATTTGAGGCTACAAAAAACTGACAGCATATAATTTTATTCATTAATTATGTCTCCAGAAGGCTGAAAAATACAATATTTATTTTAAGGGCATATATTATAATACACCTAAAGTAAAGATGTACAAATAGTTTTGAAGTGTTCATGGACAGTTCAAGTTTAAGTGTGGTTCGGACAACTTAAAAACCCTGTGCTCTGTCTTCACTGACACAAAGGAAAGATTGTCAAAATCATCAAATACATTCATTGAAATGAGAGTGATGTAATTCTAAAACCAAACCAATCAGATAAGGGACTAAAGTTCTGATAAAATGGACTGGAGTTTTTGGTATATAATGAATAGGGACTTAATTGGACAAAATGTGCATAATTTCTGAAGAACTTAAAGTAGAATAGAATTTACTGAGAAGTAAACTGTCTGTAAATGTCAGGTAATTATAATCATCATATTCCCTTCAACACTGGAAAAGTTGTTAACTACCTATGTTTATAGAAAATCTACTTTTCTTTTAAGGCACACATAATGATGTAATTTTGAAAGATAATTCCCCCTCACATTTATAAACATGCATACGTGTTCACATATACAGGAGCCTTGGATGCCTGATTCAACAGGGTACCTGAATCTGCGTGCAACTGTAGATTGCCATATTATGCAAGTAAGTTAAAAAATAAATATCACATTTTCTCTGATTTGTAAAGTCTAAGGAAGACAAACATATTATGTATATACTCATAGCATGGATGTAGAAAAAAGACTGTCAGGGGAAATGGAAGTGAACAGTGAGAGGGAAAGAGGGCAGAGAGGAGAGTGGAGGATAGTGCAGTCAAAATACATGATAAACTTCTAAGCAGATATCCTATTCAATTTATCATTATGTACAATGAGCACAAACCAGGAGCCAATTTGTAGAAGATGTGAAATTTTCACATATATAATTAATATATTCAAATAAAAATTAAAATCTATTTAAAAATTATTTCCTTAAGAAAATGAAAATGGACCAGGTGGTGATGGTGCACACCTTTAACTCTAGCACTTGGGAGGCAGAGGCAGATGGATCTCTGTGAGTTTGAGGCCAGTGGGTCTACAAACCAAGTTCAAGGACAGCTAGGGCTGTTACACAAAGAAACCCTATATTGGAAAAAAGGAAGGAAGGATCAAAGGAACGAAGGAATGAAGGAACAAAGGAATGAAGGAAGGAAGGAACGAAGCCCTTTATCCGGTAGCTGATGGAATCGGGAGCAGAGATTCACAGCTAAGCACTGGGCAGAACTCCTGGAGTCCAGTTGTAGAGAAGGAGGAGTGATGAGCAAAGGGGTCAAGACCATGGTGGGGAAACTCTCACAGAAACAGCTGACCTGAGCAAGTGGGAGCTCACAGACCACAGACTGACAGCTGGGGCACCAGCATAAGACCAATCCAGGCTCCCTGAACGTGGGTGTCAGTTGGGGGACTTAGCCTTCTATGGTGCCACTGACAGTGGGACTGTATTTACCCCTAGTGGACGAACTGGCTTTTTGGAGCCCATTCCCTATGGAGAGATACCTTGTTCAGCCTAGATACCGGGGGGGGGGTGGTAGCTCATTCCTGCCCCAGATGATGTGACAGACTTTGATGATCCCCCATGGGAGGCCTCACCCCCTCTGAGGAGTGGATGGGGGTGGGATGGTGGAGGTAGTGGGAGAATGGGATGGAGAGGGAAATTGGATTGGTATATAAATAAGATTATATTTAAAATAAACAACAGAAAGAAAGGAAAAAAGAAGATGGAAATGAGAACCTGAGACTGGAAAAATATTTAATTCCATCATACATAAGATACATAAGGCTTCACACTGAGTATGTGTTACAGAGGCTGCTTACACATCTGAAAATTATGGCAAACCATCCAATCTAAGGTTGCTTTACTTTTTAACATTTTAAAGTGATTTTGCTTGCCAAACAAGGAAAATGTTCGTAAATAGACACTATTAGGCTATGTTCCTATCCATTCCCCATTCCCCTCCCCTGTTCTTCCTGAACCCATCTTGATGGTCCCTTTGGAAGACAGGTCTCTGGGCATGTCTGTAGAGAATTAATTCAATTATGTTAATTGAGGTAGGAAGATCTGTCCACTGTAGGTAGTTCCATTCCCTGAAGTAGACTGTATAAAAAAGAGAAGGCCAGCTAAACACAAGCATTCACTGCTCCTTACTGCCTGCACATGCAATGACACCAACCGCCTTAAACTCCTGCTGCTGTGACTTCCCTATCATGATGGAACACAATCTTGAACTGTGGGTCAAAGGGGCCCTTTCCCCCTCCAGCTGCTTATGTTAGAGCTGAGTGCATCCCAGCAGATGAAAAGTAACCAACTCCGTTCTCTTTCTGTCTTCATGGCATCTAGATAACAGGCAAATAGTAGAAAACAATCCAGCTTCCACACAAGATAGAAACTTTCTATCTGTCTTTCACAATCTGCCTTATTTTGCTTAACATAAGGATCTCTAGATTCGTGCAGTTTGCCTGAAATTTTCATAATTTGCCTTTGTGGATGAATATAAAATCCCATTATATGTATGTACCATGTTTTCTTTATCTATTTATCTTTTCTGAATGCCTAGTCTGCTTCTGTATTTTGGTTAATGTGAGTAATGCAGTAACAAACATGGATGTGTGGAGTCTTCCACAAGAGCATGGGCATCCTCCCCAACTTGCAATTATTGTACTAGTGGGTACATCTTGTCTGGAAGATCATTGTTAGAGTATGCATGGTTCAGTGCTGGGCAAAACCAGTCATGTCTTCCATACCCTGGCAGCACAATGAAAACTAGCAAGCAGGAAATTCGTATCCTAGCCAGTTCATTATTGATTTATCTAAGTGCTGCACTTGAGGTATATCGTTTGTTCAGCAAAAGGGACTGACTATCTAGTTAAGATAGGCAAACTAACAGCACGGGCAATAGCCTGTCCTGTTTTTGGTGCCTCTAAGATTTAACAACTTATTGAGAGGTCACTTGTGCATGATACTGAGATTTTCATTTAAATCGCTCATTTCTTCTGGAAGGGGAATGTATCCCATGTGAGACAACTCTTTTCAAACTGCTTTTAAAAAGAAATTTTGCTTTAATTAGCTTATGAACTGGCAAGGCTTCATCAAACATCTTTAGCATACATCTTGGTAAATTCACCCTCATTTCAACACTCCCTTACCCTTACCCTCAGTTAAACCTTTAGTCCCAGTAGTCTCATAATCTTGTCCTATCATAGCACGTGCATCCAATCATCACGTTTCTTTCATAAGCCCCCCTTAACTTCTTCATGCTTACTTTATTTTGGCTAACCCTTCTTCTCACCTCTCATATTCTCATCCTCATCATTACAGTACCTCACTGAACTTTTCCACCTCAAATGTTCTTTCTTTCTCCTTTCTTCTCAACTATAATCTACTGTCCTTCCCCTGAATTTCTGTTGGGCAGTGTACTCCAGGACAAATGCACAAAACACAAGACCTGAGATTAGCACTCAGATGAGAGAGAAAATTGTATTTGTCTGTGGGGATCCAGATGACCTCACTAAGAACAACTCATTTTGAATTCCAACAATTGCATGAAAATATAATGAATTCTTTACAGATAACATTACACTGTGCATATGTAACACCTTGAACTTTTTGAAGAGTACTACAATTGCACAGGGAATGATCATGGGCATGATGATCAAAATCAGAAGGCAGGAGTCCTTTCTTTTAAACAGTTATATGATCTAAAACATTTACTATTTCATGTTTTAATATAGTGAAAACATGTATGCAGAAATATTTCTACACAACTCTTAATAACATATTTATTCAAATAACAAATATTCAAATTTGATCTCAAATGGTAATGGGTAAAAATGGTCCCATCCAAAGAACAGATTACTGAACAGCAAGGAAAAGGAAAAAGAATGATAATCCCCATACTAGTATATGCAGCAGCTCTTCATGAGTCACGGGGAGATTTTGTGAGCAAAAACATCAGACACAAAAAGAAAACTCTTGACTTTTAGAAGTCAAGGAAAGACCAAGTTGCAATACTACAAAACAAATCACTATTTATTTTGGAGCACAACTGAAGGTGAGAAATGAATGAAAACCTGTACCAGAAGATCCTCAGAAGCGGTGTTATGTTATATGGAAGCCAATTGTTACTTCTATTTCTACCTTTTCACATTCAGGAAAAACATGATCAGTTTGAATGTGAGTATATGGGAGTATTTACATGACAGTTTTAAGGAAAAAGTAAAAATTATGGATTTTCTTCATGAAGAACCATGTGCTAAACATTTTTAGGGATATCATTATTTTATGGAAAACCTATTCAGAGGAGAAATAAACAGTATATACTCATTAAGATGCCAACAATAAAGCAAAGCCTAATTCCAACAGAGACTCCTACTAGGGAACTGGAGTTTATTGCTCTCATGGGTAAGGAGTTGTCTTACAGGAGTGAGAGTGACCCCAGAGCAGTTGCTCCAGAAAGTATACACCCAGCATAGATGATGGCTTCCCTAAGGATTCTTATGTGCAGTTTCCCTTCAGTTAACTCCCCAGAGTCTATACTATTGTACCTCCTGAGACTCCATGGCCTATAAGGACAAATTCATAGAAATGTCTGGAAAGTACAAAAGAGAGTCCAGGAATTCCCTACGTCTATCCTTGCTTCCCTAAGGGAAGATCAATAGTCCACAGTCTTACCGTGAGAGTGTCCTTCTTGATTGCCAGCACAACTGTTCTGATGAAGATGGCAGATTATAGGCCAGGAGAACCACACTCTACAACAGGAATAAAGAGATCATATTGGTATCTGGACTGAAATTTTGGTGACATTGTTACAAGGGATTGTCCAGACTCATATACTTCTAATGTATATACTATATTGTGTTAATTATAATGTGAATTTTCAAAAGAGGCAAAATCTTGGACAATCAAATCACAAAATAGTAATCACTTGAAAAACGCTCAACAATATTAGCCATGAGCATTATGTAAATTAAATTCATAATCTGATAGCACTTTCATTATGAATGTTTCGTATTTAAGTTATACCTCCAATTATAAGCCCTGCCCAGAATATTGAGCAATTAAAACTATAATATATTGCTCTGGGGTGTGTAAAATTATGTTATCTTAACAAAATGTCTGACCTCATTTATAAAGTTATAGGTATACCTACCCAAATTATATGTAAATATGGATAACAATCACTAATATGTTGATGAACGACAGAAGCTAGATGAAAAAAGAGTACAGCCTGTGTGCTTACATTTGCATCAAGAGCTAGAATAAGCCAAAATAATTCATGATAAGAGAAATCAGTTCTCTTTGCTGCAGGGAAATGAGTAACTCAGGTAGTAAATTTGCCAAAATTAATGGTGCTTTATGCTGAGTGAAACTTTATTGTGTGAAAATTATACTTCCTTAATGAAATCAACAAAGAAAATTTCACTGATTTTTTTTCAAATATCAACATTGTACTCTTGGGACTCAAGGTGTTGCTTACAGTCTTATTTGCACGTTAGAAAAGCTTGAGATTTTTAAAATATGCAGTCTTGTGCCCCACTGCAAAATAGTGAGAGCTTTTGGCCTGGTATTAAGCCATTCCTTTATTAATTGTAAAATAACGACATAATTGCAAAGTTTCAAGGCATCAGTCAGAACAGAAATCAATCTCCATTCTCAAATGTACTGTTTCATTCCTTCCTTAAAGTGATTTGATATCAGTATACACACAGGTAGTATTTAAAAATTGGGGTTGGAGAGATGGCTCAGTGTTTAAGAACACTGGGTACTCTTCCAGGGAATCTATGGATTATTTCTCAGCACCACATGGCAACCTTGCAAACATAAGTACCTTTAATTTCATGGGATCCAATGCTTTTTTCTGCCAAGCACAGAACATATGCATTGACACAGGCATACATGTAGGAAAAATAACAATACATAAGTAAAATAAATTCGTTTAAATTAAAATTATATCATAATTCCAGAAATCGTTTTACTCTACAACAGTTAGCTATGAGACTAAAATAGTGCTTTTATTTTATTTATTTTTATTTTATATATTAATATTTTTATTTAAATTAAAAACAATCTTATTTTACATACCAATCCCAGTTCCCTCTCCCTCTTATCCTCCTATGCCCCTATCCATCTCCCCATCCCATCCTCATCCACACCCCAGGGAGGATGAGGTCTCCCATGGGGGATCATCAAAGTGTCACATCATTTGGGGCAGGGCCCATATATACTATACATTCTATTTTATTTATGCTTTTATTTATTTAATTTCTTCTAATGATGCATAGAAAATATGAAAGTGTTCAACAGTAACAAGATTTTGAACAGAGAGAATTGTTTGAAAAAATAGATTGGATCCTAAAGAATGGAAAATGAGGTGACCATAAGAGGAAACTGGCTTGGAAGTCAATGTCCCTTGGCCACAGAAAGTCATAAAGCCCTAGGAATGAGACTCAGAGCTCATTACTAAAGCAAACTGAACTGCAATAGCAAAAGCAATATAATTTAAATAAGTAGTGCAGGAAAAAGAACCTATGACTAATTCCCTAGCAATCTAAATCAAAGACTAATTCAAACTACTTTTGGAAAATTCCATTCCTACTTTAGGCAGTTTCACCTTAATGAAGTGAAGGGTTAGGATTTTATAACTTCTAAGCCTGGAGTACTTGAGAATTTGTGACTCAATTTTAATTCCAGGAGATAAAATATTCAAGAATGTGGGAGAACTTCTAAGGTTGCATTTTGGTGTTCTGAGCAGTAGAAATTTCCAGGGCCAGAAAGGTCAAAGCTTTATTTTATGTATCAGGAGCTAAAGAGGTTAAACAATCACTGAATGAACAAATGCCATTTCCAGTTCAACTTGTTTCTTCCTTGTCATTCTCTATTTTCCTCCTCTAAATTTCTCACCATCGATACTAAAGTCTTCACTTCCAGTATTCAGCAAAGCTTTTTTCAATCCATAATTTCTATCTGTACTATCCTCTCAGGGATAGTTAGTACTCTTGCAGAGGACCTGGGTTTGGTGGCTTACAGACTTCTATAACTCCACTGTCACAGGATCTAACAAACTTTTCTGACCTCATTGGGTATCAGGCATTTACATGGTTTAGAGAAACACATGCTTACAAACACGCATATAAGTGAAACATATTTTCAAATATCCAGTTAGACTTTAAAGTGATGTGAACCATACTGTGTAGGTGAACATTAGACAAAAACCATCTCTGTAGCTGAATGTCACAACTTTGAAATTTTATAAAGAACATTTACATTTGTGTTTTCTAATCAGAAATTCCACATCAAAGTGCAGGCTTATTGCAGTTTAAATAGTAACAATTATGCTGCTTAAAAATTAAAAATTATTTCCTATCCAGAAATATTAGACTAAGCAGCTTCACCACTGGTGATCTTAGCTCAGAGGAGAAATTAAACTTGTCCTAAAATATGGGCTGAAGAGGAAAAGCCAATGAATTAAAAGTAAATCAAGGCTGGGACACATCTCAATTTGTAGAGTGCTTGTCCTGCATGAATCACAACACTGAAAAAACTCAATTTCTCTTTCTCCCCTTTCATATATGAAAAGATATCCCATGTAAGTCAATAACATCATACAGTCTAAGATTATACAAATCAATGATGAGTAAAGAACACTCTCAAACCTGGCCACAGAGATCCAATAAAATAGATGTGTGTGTTGCTACATGCCTATAATCTCAACTACTCAAAACAGGTTGTAGCAGGAATAAACAACTTCTGGCCCAGCCTTCATTACATAGTAAGACCTTGTAAAAAAAAAAACCCAACTAAATAAACACAAACAAATGAACAAACAAACAAAAAAGCAACTAAAAACAATAAAAAGAACTTGTGTAAATAGCACATAAACATACAAAGCATCAGAAACACCGAGAAAAGAAAATCCACAAATAAAGGAAGGTAGATCTTAATTGGAGACATATGGTGGCTGGAGAGAAATTCATATGGGCTAGACCATCACTGACAAGGTAAAGGAGGGATACTCCCTGAGCCTAGACACAAGGGGGTGAGCCTAGGTCCTATCCCAAAGAATATGACAGACTCTGAAGACGCCCCCTATGGAAGGCCTCACCCTCCCTGGGGTGCAGAAAGGGTATGGGATAAGTAGGGTGTTATTTGCGGGGAGGGCAGGGGATGGAGAATGACCTGGGATTGACATGTAAAATAATTTTCTTTCTAACAGAAAAAAGCAGGGGGGGGTTCCACTAACATGCCAGTAGTTGATGTGAAATCCTGAGCAGGACTCATGCTATAGGCCAAGCAGAGAATGCTCAACTAGCCAGCAGGCTATGAAGCAAAGCTCTGGACTGTCTAGTTGAGAGACTGCAGGGCTGCAAATAAATGCTCAGTCTCTGCTCAAAAACATGGTTCCTTTCCATTGGAATTAGCGAGGCCCATGAGGCCAAGAGTTTGATTATACACAAGTGGATTATAATTGATCCACAGCTTATATTCCCCTTGAATAAAGGACATATTTGCTGGAAATGCTACTAAAAAAGTAGCCTTTAGCTACTTAAAGCTGCCTTACCCAAGGATACACCCTCACCCAGGTGGCCTGCATCCAATAACCAACTCAGGTGGTAATATTAAAGCACAATCAAAATCCTGACCAACTGGGCAATTGAGAGTACAAGATATGCTAGGAGTACATTACAATTTGAGTTTTCTTACTTTGCCATTTCATTACTGAATATTAGAGCCAGATCCCAGAAGCGTCTAATCGATGGTAACATTGAAAATATGATAATGCAAAAAACTGAGAACATTAGATGTGAGATACCTATTACCTGTTATGAAGATATTAAGTAGATACTGGTCTTTGGGAACAGCTCAGTATGTGAGTGCATCTGACTTCAAATTCCCATCACCAGCAAGAAAAGCAGAGGTCATGTGTTTATAACCCTAATTCTGGTGGCGGGACATGGAGAAAGGTATATCTTTGGAGTTCACAGGCCAGTTAATCTAGGTGAATTAGTGAACTCTGTGTTAAATGAGAGGTCATGCCTCACAAAATAAGATGGACATAGATCAAGGAAGATACCTGATGGTAGTCTCTGGCCTCCACACACATGCATGTATATCCAGACACTAGTGCCGACCAGAGCACACAAGCAACACAATTAGCAATTAATAATAGAATGAATGATGTACACAGAAATTTGGAGTGTCACAGATATATAGACTCGTCTTTTCCACTCAGAGATCATGAAGGAGCAGTGAAGTCCACGAGAGGATATCCCACAACTAGAATCCTTAGAGATTTATCCAGGTTGTTATGTGTATCAGAATTTCATTGACTTAATTCATCTACTAAATCTCCCACAGGAAGTAGGAGGGGCCTCCCCTCCCCTGTACAGACAAAGGATCTGCCCAAACAAGCTGTGGGTCTAGGAGCCACTTTCAGACCCAAAGGACAGGGGCCATCCCACAAGCACTGGGACAGGAGCAATCATCATTACGATGAGCCAGAAAATCTTTAACTCCTTTGACCATACCAGAAGACTCAAAGCAAAGGAAGTTCTTCCATGCCCTCAAGGTAGTACCAGCAGAGGTTATCTCTACCAGGTAAGTCAAATAGACTAAAATAAACAACTTCCATGAAAATTATGACGTCATTAAAGCTACAATCTACTAACATAAATCATGAACACAGGGACTACATGCTAAAATAAAAGATTTGAACAAGATCTGGACTTTCTTAGTATTATTAGATAATTTTTTGGAACACAACAAAAGGATTAAGAAAATAACAAATAAGAAAAATAAAAACCTAACAATAATACTGAGAAAAATACACACCTGAATATTTCATGTTTGTTTAGTTATAAAATGCTACAGACTCAAATGATAAAAATTCATGCCTCAGACACAGAAGTTAGCCAAGAATGATCATAGGTTACAGGTTAATTGATATAAATCACATATTTATTTCTAACAATATGGTAAAACAAAAATTTCAAACACAGTATCATTTCAAATTACTCAAACCTGGACATAATTTATATGTCCTTGATCAGTCCTAAATTTACATGACTCTAAAGCAGTCATGTATGCTCAGTGGAAAAATAGTATGAACACCACAAACAAGGGTAAATCTCCTGGTATAATCAGATGGTAAGTTTCTGTTTATATAACACTTTTGGAATGCAATATATTTAAAGTGAATGCATTAGCAATTGCCAGAAGTTAAGGTGTATGCAAAAAAGTAGCATGGAAATCTTGGCAGTGATGTCCATATCATGACATTTTACAACAGAATGTCACGATCCTTGTTTAGATATTGTACTATAGTTAGGAGATATATTATCATTGGTGGACTCAATAATAAGTGTACAAAGACCTTTCTGAACAATTTCTTACAACTATGTGTGGACTTTACTTCAAACATAGTTTTAAATAGCCAAATGTCGTAGTGGAAGCCATTAATCCCAGCACTCAGGAGTAAGAGGCTAGTGGGTCTCAATGAGTTTGAGCTTCTCTCCTGACACCTCTAACCTGAAGTCTACACAAGTGAGTTCTAAGACAGGACTAATAAGAAGTCCCTGTCTCAAAGGCAATTTTAAACATATCTGGTTCTTCTATGGAAGATGTTGTATTAAGGGGACAAACACAGAAAACCAAGAAAACAGTATAGTGATGAGAACTGAGGTGGAATTTTCACAGGTGAAGAAAAGGTATAATGTTGGCAAATATTAAAGATCTAGAATTAATGGGGCTTGCTTATATGTAGCATGAAAGAAAAGAATAAAAGGAACTCCAAGATTTGACTTGGTATTCTTTTTGTTGTTCCTTTTTTATTTTAAAAAATTTTTTTCATTATGTTCAGGTATGTTCCTGTTATTCCTGATCTCTCCAGGACCTTTATCATGAAGGAGTGTTGGATTTTGTCAAAGCCTTTTAAAGCATCTAGTGAGACGATCATGTGGTTTTTCTTCTTCAATTGGTTTATATGGTGGATTACATTGATAGATTTTCGAATGATGAACCAACCCTACATCCCGGGGATGAAGCCTACTTCATCATGGTGGTTGATTTTTCTGATATGTTCTTGGATTCGGTTTGCCAGTATTCTATTGAGTATTTTTGCATCAATGTTCATGAGGAATATTGGTCTGCAGTTCTCTTTCTTAGTTGTGTCTTTGCGTCGCTTGGGTACCAAGGTAATTGTAGCCTCATAAAAAGAGTTTGGCAATGTCTTTTCTGCTTCTATTGTGTGGAACAATTTGAGGAATATTGGTATTATTTCTTCTTTGAATTTCTGGTAGAATTCTGCACTGAATCCATCTGGCCTTGGGCTTTTTTTGGTTGGGAGACTTTTGATGACTTCTTCTATTTCCTTAGAGGTTATAGGTCTGTTTAAGTTACTTATCTGTTCTTGATTCAATTTTGGTAAGTGATATCTGTCCAGAAAATTGTCCATTTCCTTTAAATTTTCCAGGTTTGTGGAGTACAGGTTTTCAAAGTATGAACTGAAGATTCTCTGTATTTCCTCAGTGTCAGTTATGCCCCCTTTTTCATTTCTGATTTTGTTCATTTGCATGTTCTCTCTCTGCCTTTTGGTTAGTTTGGATAAAGGTTTGTCTATCTTGTTGATTTTCTCAAAGAACCAACTCTTGGTTACATTCATTCTTTGAATTGTTTTCTTTGTTTCAACTTTATTGATTTCTGCCCTCAGTTTGATTATTTCCTGGTGTCTACTCCTCTGGGGTGAATTTGCTTCTATTTGTTCTAGGGCTTTCAGCCATGATGTCAAAGCTCTGGTGTGACTATTCTCTAGTTTCTTCATGTGAGCATTTAGAGTTATGAACATTCCTCTTAGTACTGTTTGCAAAGTGTCCCATAAGTTTGGGTATGTTGTGTCTTCATTTTCATTTAATTCTAGGAAGTCTTTAATTTCTTTCTTTATTTCTTCCTTGACCCAGGAATGGTGCAACTGTGTGTTGTTCAATTTCCATGAGTTGGTAAGTTTTCTGCAATTTGTGTTGTTTTTGAATTCTAACTTTAAGGCATGGTGGTCTGATAAGACACCAACATCAAACTGAATGGAGAGAAATTCAAAGCTATTCCTCTAAAATCAGGAAGAAGACAAGGCTGCCGACTTTCTCCATATCCCTTCAATATTGTCCTTGAAGTTCTAGTTAGACAAATAAGACAACAAAAGGAGATCAAGAGAACACAAATTGAAAGTGAAGAAGTCCAGCATTCACTGTTTGCAGATGGTATGATAGCCTACATAAGTGAACTGAAAAATTCTACCAGGGAACTCCTACAGCTGATAAACACCTTCAGCAAAGTGGCAGGATAAAGATTAACTCAAAAAATCAGTAGCCCTACTATATATGGATGATAAATGTGCTGAGAAAGAAATCAGAGAAACATCGCACTTTACAATTGCCACAAACAACATAAAACACCTTGGGGTAAAACTAACCAAAAAAGTGAAAGACCTGTATCATAAGAATTTTGAGTCTTTAAAGAAAGAAACTGAAACAGACATCAGAAAATGAAAAGATCCCCCATGTTCTTGGATAGGTAGGATCAACATAGTCAAAATGGCAATCTTGCCTGAAGCAATCTACAGATTCAATGCAATCCCCATCAAAATTCCAGCACAATTCTTCGTAGACCTTGAAAAAACAATTCTCAAATTTATATCGAAAAAGAAAAGACCCAGAATAGCCAAAACAACCCTGTACAATAACAGAACTTCCGGAGGCATCACCATCCTTGATTTCAAGCTCTATTATAGAGCTACAGTCCTGAAAACAGCTTGGTATTAGTACAGAAATAGACAGATAGACCAGTGAAATCGAGTTAAAAAACCCTCATATTAACCTGCACACCTATGAACCCCTGACTTTTGACAAAAGATCTAAAGCTATACAATGGAATAAAGAAAGCATCTTCAACAAATGGTACTGGTATAACTGGATGCTGGCATGTAGAAGACTGCAGATAGATCTGTGTCTACTGCCATAAACAAACCTTAAGTCCAAATGGATCAAAAACCTCAACATAAACCCAGTCACACTGAACTTATTAGAATACAAAGTAGGAAATACCCTTGAACAAATTGGTACAGGAGACTGCTTCCTGAACATAACACCAGTAGCACAGATACTGAGATCAACAATTAATAAATGGGACCTCCTGAAACTGAGAAGCTTCTGTAAGGCAAAGGACACAGTCAGTAAGACAAAACAACAGCCCACAGAATGGGAAAAGATCTTCACCAACCCCACATCTGACAGAGGGCTGATTTCCAAAATATACAATAAACTCAAGAAGCTAGCCACCAAAACATCAAACAATGAAATTAAAAAGTGGAGTGCAGAACTAAATAGAGAATTCTCAACAGAGGAATCTGAAATGTCTGAAAGACACTTAAGAAAGTGCTCAAAATCCTTGGCCATCAGAGAAATGCAACTCAAAACAACTCTGAAATACCACCTCACACCTTTCAGAATGGCTAAAATAAAAAACACCAATGACAATCTATGCTGGAGAGGATGTGGAGAAAAAGGAACACTCCTCCATTGCTGGCGGGAGTGTGAACTTGTAAGACCACTTTGGAAATCAGTATGGCTGTTGCTCCGAAAAATGAGAATTAGTCTACCTCAAGATTCAGCAATTCCTCTCTTGGGCATATACCCAAATAATGCACATCCACACAACAAGGACATATATTCAACCATGTTCATAGCAGCATTGTTTGTAATAGCCAGAACCTGGAAGCAACCTAGATGCTGAAGAATGGATTGAGAAAATGTGGTACATTTCTACAATGGAATCAGCAGAAAAAAGCAATGGAATCTTGAAATTCGCAGGCAAATGGATGGAACTAGAAGAAACCATCCTGAGTCAGGTAACCCAGACACAAAAAGAGAAACATGGTATGTACTCACGCATATATGAATTTTAGACATAGAGCGAAGGATTGCCAGCCTACAATCCTTTTCACCAAAGAAATTAGGAAACAAGAAGGACTCTAAGGGAAAAATGCATGGACCCAAGGAATGGGAAGGGGCAGGAACTCTTGAGCTAATTGGGAGCATCTGGGTAGGGGGGAGGGAGCCGCCAGAATGAGAGGAGGAGATGAGGAGAGGAGAGGAGGAAGAATAAAGGAGAGCAGGATGAGAGATACCATATTAGATGGAGCCATTATAGGTCCGAGGATAGATCTGTCACTAGGGAGATTTCCAGAGACCAAGGATGACACAAACTGGCAATCTAGTTAATGTGGGAAATTACCAATACGGAGCCAGGTAGAAATACAAGGGATTTTAGTAGGGAAAAAGCCTTACTTAAAAAGCAAACTAGCCAGCCAGCAAGGCAGCAGTCTGTACAGCAAGCCGAAAACGAAACCAAAACCAAAACCATCCACCCACAAGGAGGGACACCAATGGAAGTTGTCCCATAAGTCTTATAAAATATATAGATTTATGATAATTAAGACCGAACTAACATGAGAATCCTAGTCATTGGCCAAGCAGCATTGTACCTAACACAAGTTTCTGTGCATTAATTGGGGCCCTAACTCAGGCAGGGAGTTGGCATAGAGTGCACACCTGGTGGTGGGGCTCGGTGGCTTTTGGTGGAAAGATTTATCGTAACTTCTAGGAAATCTTGGAGAGGATATCCTAAATGCCCTTCTTTTATAATGAGACTGATGACTACTTTTTTTAATGCCATCCTAGAGCCCTCATCCAGTGGCTGATGGAAGCATAGGCAGGCACCCACAAATATACAGTGAACTGAACTCTGGTTCTTAGTTGCAGAGAGGGAGGAATGAAAATCAAAGGGTTTGGTACCAGGCAGTTGAAACCCACAGAAACAGGTGGCCTGTACAATGGACCCCAGACTGCTGTCTGGGAGGCCAGTACAGGTCTGATCCAGACCCCTGAACATGGATGTCAATGAGGAGGCCTCTGCATTCTAGGGGGCCTCTGGTAATGGATTAGTATTGTCCCCTGGTCTAAGAAGGGACTTTGAGAGTGCATCCCACGTGAAGGAATGCACTCTCAGCCTGGACACATGGGGGAGGGCCTAGGTCCGGCCCAGGATGATGTGGTGGACTTTAGGGAGCCCCCATCGAGGACCCTACCCTGCCTGGGGAGTGGAAGGTGGATTGGGTGGGGGGGGTAAGCCTGGGGTAGGAGTAGGGGTGGGGAGAGGGGAGGGAGAAAGAGAAGGGATTGACATGTGAAGCAAGCTTGTTTCTAATTTGAACTAATAAAAAGAATTACAAAAAAAAGAATTATGAGTGCATATATATCCATCCATCATGTGACCTAGTGATTCTAGTATGAGCCATTTAGTCAAGAATAAAAAAAAATAAAGTCACTTGTTCAAATGTTAAATAAGAGAGTATAGAAAGATTTTAAGGGTGAGAGGTGAGAGAGAAGTACTGAAAAAGAATGGTTTCCAGACACTATATGGTTGTTATACTAAAGAACTTATCGCAACTGTGGTAACCCACAGTCAATGTCACTCAGAATTTGCAAACAGATTGAGGAGTGATACAGGGGCTCCCACCCTTGAGAAGGGCAAGTTAGTGACAGGCAACAGCTGCTAGAGGAGGAAAAATCACTTTTCTATGGGACTGTAGAGACTGGTAGGTTTCCCATCCTCCAGTGAGAAGTCATACAGCCATTCAGATAAAAGAAGCACTAAAATATACAAGTAGCTATAAATATTGAGTAGCATGAAGTTGAGAGAGACAGAGGTGGGATATTGTGGGAAATTACCAATACGGAGTCAGGTAGAAATATAAGGGTATTTAATAGGGAAAAGCCTTACTTACAGAGCAACCTAGCCAGCTGGCGTGGTAGAGGTCTGTACAGCAAGAAGCAAAAGGGAGAAACCGAAACTGAAAACACAGTCCCACTACGTCACTCTGACCACACCCTCACAAGCCTGGTCAGCCACACCTGTAGCCAGCCCCTAAGAAGGCGTGGCTACAGCTTTCCCTACAGTGGGGGATCCATGAGTAGCTAGAGGCTGAGAATGGTAAATGAATGGATTAAATACACTGTATGCTTGTATAAAATTACCATTTTTAAATGGCCTTCCATGATCAACTTTTATACTTACTTTTTACTCAAAATGAATAACCATCCACAAATATGTCCATTCATGTGAGTGCATGTGCATGGAGAAGCCAGAGTTCAATGCCAGATGTCTTTGTCAATTGCCTTTCAACATGTTTTGAGAAAGGGTCTCTTCTTGAGCCACACTGGCTTCGTCAGCGAGACCCAGAGGTGAACCTGTCTCCATTCCCAAGCACTGGAATTACAAGGAAGCACCACAGAGACCAGCTTATTAATATGTGGGTGTTGAGGATCCAACACAGGCTTTCATACTTCCGTGGCAAGCACTTTACCAATGGAGTCATTGCCCAAGCCTCCTGAAATATGTTTATTAAATACCAAATTACATTCTCTACCATTACACAATTTCTTGAAAGAAAATGCTTTGTTTTGTTTGTTGTTGTTATCCCAGAACCTAGAGTAGAGCCTACCACATAGTCACAATCAATACAAGTTGGTTAAATGGATGAATTTAAGAAGGGATTTCTTTTTCATTAAATAGGGTTAACTATCTCTACTTCTCCATGAACTCATTTAAGACCTGAACAAATCTTGCATGTTTAAAAGGAACT
The DNA here is from genome assembly GCF_003668045.3 of Cricetulus griseus. Classification (NCBI taxonomy): domain Eukaryota; kingdom Metazoa; phylum Chordata; class Mammalia; order Rodentia; family Cricetidae; genus Cricetulus; species Cricetulus griseus. The sequence continues at coordinate 31,784,254 of NC_048604.1, read as the reverse complement.
ACCACCACTATAAACACACTTGGGTACCCAAAAGTAATAGTAGCTAATTTATATCTGCAAATAGAACTATCTTGAGGAACATCTCACTGAGAATATATCAATAAGAATGAAGATGTGTCTCTAACTCTGGGCATGACTTGGACTCATGAACTGAATTACCATTGTTAGCCATTTGAACTCACTACTTAGTGTCTAATTCCAGATTAAAAACATGGGATAGAAACCTTTTTATTTCATCCTTAGCCATCAGAGAAATGCAAATCAAAACAACCATCTTACTCCTGTCAGAATGGCTAAAATCAAAAACACGAATGACAGTTTATGCTGGAGAGGATGTGGAGAAAGGGGAACACTTCTCCACTGTTGGTGGGAGTGCCAACTTGTACAGCCACTTTGGAAATCAGGATGGCGACTCCGCAAGAAATGGGAATCAGTCTACCACAAGATCCAGCAATTCCACTCCTAAGCATATACTCAAAAAATGCACATTCATACAACAAAGACATCTGTTCAACGATGCTCATAGCAGCACTATTTGTAATAGCCAGAACCTGGAAGCAGCCTAGATGCCCCTCAACTCAAGGATGGATAGAGAAAATGTGGTACATTTACAGAATGGAGTACTACTTGGGGGTGGGAGTGGGGACAATTGAATCTTGAAATTTGAAAGAAAATGGATGGAACTCGAAGAAACCATTCTGAGCGAGGTAACCCAATCACAAAAAGACAAACATGATATGTACTCACTCATATGTGGATTTTAGACATAGAGTAGGGGATTCCCGGCCTACAATCCACACTGCCAGAGAAACTAGTAAACAAGGATGACCCTAAAAGAGACAAATTTTGTCCCCTGGAGTAGGGGAAAAGGTCACCATCCCCTGAGGAAACTGAGAACATGAGCAGAGGGAGGAGGGAGCTATGAGAATGAGAAGGGAAGAAAAGGAAGGATGCAGAGGTCATGAGGAAACAGAAAGTTTGAGTCAGGTGTAGATTAGAAGAAAGGATATGTGATAGGTAGGGTTTTAGTTGGGGGGTAGTAGGGGAGGAAGGGAGGGAGAAGGGAACTGGGATTGTCATGTAATTCAATCTTGTTTGTAATTCAAATAAAAAAGTCAAAAAAAGAAACCTTGTTATTTAATGTATACAAAAGCCACCATAGCACTGGAGTCATTCTCATAGACATATATTGAATCTCTCTTTATGGGTCACTGTGTATGATGTTGAAGGAGCCACATCCATCAGAGGAGCTTTTCAAAGCATATTAAGACTTCCCAATATTACAGACATTTTTAGACACTCTACTGATTCCGATGGCCACAGTCATGACTGGTAATATGTAATTTATTATTGGATTAGCTAATATAGGTTGGCACTTCACTTTGACACCTTTCTTTCCTTAGAAGATCTGCTCTTGGGTCTGGAGGAGATCATTTGTGCCTTATTATATAATGGGGAATAGAAAGAAAAAAACTTACAGTATATAGTAAGTCTGCTGCTGGTTTTTCCAGGAAAAAAAAAGAGTCACATCCACCCAGATGCCCATATATTGTACCAAGAAGTTCTTAACATGTTTTATGAATAAAATTTAAAGTGAAAATTCAAGCATTTAGGAATCTTATTTTGAAGAAAAAACTGGAAATGACTTCATGATTTTGATCTTATGTATTCTTTGACAAAATAGTAGATTTTAAACAGACTGCTCACATTAGTGTAATGAATGGGGAAGTTGGCAGGAAATACCGAAGGGGACTGAATTAAACTTGAATAGAAGAGAATTGAAAGGGACAAGAAAGAGGATGGCATCTGAAGTGTTAGTTGCCTTGAACAATAATAAGCTGGCATTTTTTATTTTTATAATTGTAATTAGACCAGTTTTAAATTAGAAACAAGCTTGTTTTACATGTCAATCCCAGTTCACTCTCCCTTCCCTCCTCCCCACCAACCTACTATCCCATCCCCTTTCTGCTCCCCAGGGAGGGTGAGGCCCTCCATGGAGGATCTTTAAAGTCTGTCATATCATTTGGAGCAGGGCCTAGGCCCTCCCCCATGTGTCTTGGCTGAGAAAGTTTCCTTCTGTGTGGAATGGGCTCCCAAAATCCATTCATGCACTAGGGGTAAATACTGAACCATTACCAGAGGCCCTATAGATTGTCCAGACCTCAAAATTGACATCCTCATTTGGGGGTCTGGAACAGTCCTATGATGGTTTTCAAAATATGCAGCTTCTTTAGTTCAGTATGGGAACAAGGATCATCAAGACCTGGGAATCAACCCAAGACCTTCTCCCTTCAATCCATCAGGAGTGAAGCTTAAGGACTCCCATTTTAATTGAACTCCAGTTTGTGTGTGCATTGTTTGGTCATGTTTGACAAATACTAGATTGAATTTCCTGGGTTATTTCTCTTCTCTTGTATTGAGTCTCTAATATACAATCAGTCATTGATTTATCACATACACCATAGCTTCCCTAGTGAATCTTTTAGAAATAAAGTACTATTTATGTATTAGCCTTCAACTCAGAAATCTCCCTTACTATGTGTCCTTACTTGATTACTGCAAAGCACAAGATATATCTGGTAGAAGAGAGAGAAGTCTTAAGTTCCTATACAGAAGGTATTTGGCTAAATAGATGAAACAGTGAACTGCTCAAGGGTTGGCTCTGGAAAGCAGAAAGAACCAGCCTAATCCAGTGATTCTCTCAGTCCTCAATGATTTCAGACTGTACAATCTCATGTTTTCTTCACATGGACAAAATCAAAATGCTCAGCTTTAGAATAGATATGAAAGGGACAGGGCTGGTGGCTCTGTGTATTAAAACACTTTCAGTTCAGATCCTCAGCACCCATCTAAAAGCCAATTATGCTACACGCTTTCCTCTAACTCAAGCACAGTGATGGTAGAGACAAGAGGATCATTTGGGCTTTCTGAAACCCACTCTAGTTCCAGGTTCAGTGAAAGACCTGATAGAATAGTAAACCCATAGTTTTCCTCTGGACTCTGTGAACAGCCAGGTACACACACACAAATACAGATACATACACAATCCACACAAAACACACACACACACACACACACACACACACACAAATACTAGACACCAAAAGTAGGAAAAAAGGTAAAGTCTGAATGTAACATTGCAAGGAAAAAGTATAGGAGTCATACATAAATTTGAATTTCAGATAATGAATTATAATTTACTTTAAATATACCTTCATGCAATATATGAGACTATCTTTATACTAAACATATTTTATTTTCTAAACCTAACAAACTCATCTAACTGGGTAATCAAAAGAATAAAGGGAAAAGTGTCTTTAATTTGTCCATGCTGTAATCTCACCATCAGAGAAATAATAACATGATTTAGCAGGCAAAATTAAGCCAAGAATAGATAAAGGCCTTCAGTAGAAAATGTTGGACTTCAGTTACTTCACCTGAGAAATAAAAGAATTAAACTAGATGATTCCTTGCAACTTTCTTAGAGTCTGGAATTTTCTCTCCTTTTATAAAAGGGTTCATCCATACTTCCTAAACATGTTTAAGATATTTGCTGTCTTATACTAGATCTCTTGGTGGGGATGTTGTCTATACTTGCAATTTGTCAATATGGTAATTGGTAGAAAAAAACTATGTGTAATACCAGTCCAACTTCAAAGGATAATGTGGATAGGGACTTTTCTTCATCAAGTTTTCACAGTATGTACGACCTGAGAGAAGACCACACAAAAGCATTTGAACCATTCTCATCTATTAGTGTAACTGTTGCAGTTTCTTCTTTTTTCAAATAAAAACATTCTAGCCTTGTGACAGATTATAAGACTGTGCTCCTTTTATGTCTCTTTTGTTCCAAAACAAGCTTTAGCTGACTCTTCCTATTATTATCTTGGTGTGAAAATTACATATTGCTCCTCATCCTATTAGGAAACTAAGTTAATGAGGAAAGAAAGGTGTCACATTGCCTGGATTCATTTTCACTCCATCCTTGGAGAGAATGATGCTAGATCCTTGGTCCCGCATTCATTCGAATTTCTCTTACTAAATCAATTTTGTTACCTAATAATCCATAAGACCTGCAGTTCTAGTCTGTACTAATTGACTTTTCTTACACAGATTTGATAACACAGGGAGAGGTTTTCTTCAAATAAGGTAGATTTCATTGTCAAGTCTTCATTGTAGTCAGAACTCCATGCTGTCAGCCCGTTCCTCCATGCCACACGAAGAGCTCTGTTCTCTAACTCCTTTCTATTAATTAATCACTATCTTTAAACACGGAATAAATAGCATGACTGTCAGCTAGAAGACAAGAATGTTAGTCCTAAAATACAGGGGTTTCCCCCACTGAACAGCACATCAGACAGCATAAATATCAGCCTCAGTGTGATGTTTTGCCATATAAATAACAGAAATTGTTTTAACTGGTTATTTTCAAGCACTGGTTTAAAAGAAGGCAGGGAAACTGAAACCTTTTGACAAGATTCTGAGGCGAGATTCTGTGCAAAATGTCATCATTATAAGCACCTGTTAATTACCATCTTGTCTACATTTGTCATGAATTATAATTGTTCAGCTCAATTGAAGGGTTTTTTATATCTAAGAGGAGGCAATTTTTAATGATCATCTCAAGTTTGACAAGATGTAAGTTGCGTTCATTTTATTATGTTTTTGATATAAGTTATTTTTATTAGCTCTTTGGAAGTTTTATACATTGTTTCATAGTCATCTCATATCTCCCAAATCTATTGCCCCTTCCCTACCCATACAACTTTGTGTCCACTTTTAAAAACCTTTTAATCCATGAAATTCAGTTGGTGCTGACTTGGATGTGTGACCTTCCAATGGAGTGTGGAAGGGGATGTTGTTGGCCTTGGAAATTTTTTTAATAGAATAAATGCAGATAAGGTGTTGCTAGGATACAAGCGATAATTATATTGTGGGAAGCTGTTGTGAGGATAGTATTTGTTCTTCCCTTCTTGCAGTACTTTATTTTCCTTAATTCAGCTCTATCCTGCCTATGATCTGTGACCTTTTCCCCCCAATTCTTCCTTTCTTGTTGGTGTCTCTAGAAGATCAGCACTGCTGTTGATAAAATGGTAAGTTCATTGGCTACATTGTCTTATCAAATTTTATTTCTCCTAGCCTGCAACTAGAAAGACAAAATGAGGCTTCACCAATAAATGTCTTTTCTTAATTTCATTACGACTAATTAAAGAAATTCAATTGTTTCCTTTGTAAAGAAGGTCCTTTACTTCAAATATCTCAACAGTTCATTGTTCCAGTTGGTCCAGGTGGCCTTCTTTAACCACAGAATAACAACCAGCAGCAGCTTCATCTTATTCAAGACATTCTGTACTCCCTGTGCCTATTTTTTGTACATTTGTTTTTCTGAATCTGGGTTACTTCGTTCATTATGATCTTTTCTATACCCATCAATTCCCATTTATCTTTGCAATTAAATAATATCACATAGTATATACATACCACATTTCACTCTCCATTTGTCAGTGAAGGACATTTAGGTTGTTTCCATTTCTTAACTATTGTGAATAGCAATGAGCATGACTAAGCAAGTGACTATGGAGTAGGATGTGGAGTCCTTTGGTCATATGCCAAGGAGTGGTATATCTAGGTCATACATTTAGTTTTAGTTTTTGTAGGTGAGGGTTCCATTCTGATTGCCAGAGTGGCTAGACAAGTTTTCAATTTAACCCACACCCTCTTCAGCATCTGTTTTCATGTTTTTTGCTTATTACATCTAGATCTTCTACTTTATCTTCATTTTGAGTCCTGATATTCTAGCTTCTGCTTGATTAATTTTACTTGTAAGGCTTTCCTTCGAGTTTTCTAGTTGGTTTACTGTATGTTCAGTTCCATCTTCATTCCAACTTCATTAAATTCTGTTCTCAAATCCTACCTAGGTTGTCTTCATCATTTCCAACAGCATTAGGCATCACTTAGGCATTTATCCTTTTTAATTTCATTGAGGTGTTTCCTATGTCTTCTTTAAACTCCTAGACTATTTTTATAAAGTTCATGATGGGTCTTTTACATTCTTTGTCCTGGGTTTATCCAAATATTTCTCACTGGAGAATATTTATTTATAACTGATAGATTTGGGGATTAGAATGGAGGTGAGGACATACTGCCAATACTGCCTTGACCTTCCTACATTGTTTTCTTTTTGGATTAAGAAATGGACATGTGGACCTCTTTTGTTAGTCCTTTATCTAACATGGATAGAGCAGGCTGGGGCAGAGCACAGCTTCAGAAAAGGGTTAGGAGGTGTGTCCTTGTTGGAGGAGGTATGCCACTCTGGGTGGACTTTGAGGTTATAAAGGCCCATGTAACTCCCAGTTCTCTCTCTCTCTCTCTCTCTCTCTCTCCTCTCTCTCTCTCTCTCTCTCTCTCTCTGTCTGTCTCTCTCTCTCTCTCTCTCTCTCTCTCTCTCTCTCTCTTTCTTTCTCTCTCCAGTGCTACTCACTCACTGTCTCATGCTTCTGTATCAGATTTAAGCCCTCAGCTACTGTCTCTGCATCATTCTTTCCTGCCTGCTGACCTGCCCCTGTCATTGACTCTGAAACTGTAAGCCCCCCAAACCTTTCCTTCTCTAAGTTACATTGGTCATGGTGCCACTTTGCAGTAATAGAAAATAACTAAGAAAATGTCCATCAACTGATTACTTGATAACAAAACTTGTAGGGAAACAAATAGATAGGGATACACTCATTCTAAGTGACCCAGAGAAACAAACATTGTTTGTTCTCTTCTCAATTCTAGATAGTTTTGAATTTTTATCCGTATGTTTCATTTGAAGTACCCATAGAAGATGGGAATCTGTCAGTGTCTGTAGTGGGGCTACAAATGGAGAGGCAATAGAATGGAAGTAGTATGAATGAACAAATTATGGTGTCTCTCAGGAGGGGTAACTAACACTGAAGGGATTTGAAAATGCTATCTTTAAACCTACTCCTATAGATGCTTCTGAAAAAATATATACCTAAACATATATAAAAGAGTTTAAAAGGATTTACCCAATAACCAAGGCCAGTGCCTCTTGCAGACAACATAGGCTATAAAATAATAATCCCAGTGCCAGATGTGGGTAGCCTTTTAGAACTCTTGGTCAGGAGGGTCTGTAGATGCCTCACACCTAAAAACTAACAAGATATTGTTGTTGCTCTTGGATATCTTCCAGAGCTTCATAGGAAGATGTTGCTGATAAAGACAACAAATTCTTGAGGACATGAAGAAATCATACTTCTGCAAATCTGGAAGTTTTATTCCAATTGACTATCTTTCATCAGGCAGGAAGTTTCTATGCATGTTTCCAGGGGGTACAAAGTAATCCATAACTTTACATAGCTATTCACCCTGTTAACTACAATAATGACTAACCTGGTAAGTTAGGATAGGAGCACTGGTAAGATTGTAGCATGTATGCTATGAGAGTAATCAACCATTTATTCATTGTATTTAGAAACCACTTCACAATATAGAACCCATGACTAATAATGTTAACTGGGTCAAAAATTCATGGTTAGCTACATCATAATCCATTGGGGGGGGGTAGTGTACTATGAAAACTAGATGAAAATGAAAAGGGAAATAAACAAAATAGTGGAAAGACCTTTAATATTTCTGAATTGACAGAATGAATATCATAAAAATTAGTATATTTTCAAAACTAATACACAGATTCAATACAATGCCCATAAAAATCATAATATCCTACTTCACAGAACTAAAAGCTATCCAAGAATACAGATGAAATCACAGCAGACCACAAAATCACAAAACTACCCTAATGAAGAGGGACATAGTTGGAGATTTCAAAATACCTCATGTCAAATTACAAAGCTACCAAATGAGAGAAAATGTTTACCAACAAGAGGATAACATAATTAGTTTACAGAAACTGAAAAAGTTAAACACTGAAATCCCTAAACTTCCAGTCAACAAATGGCCTAATGAAATGTACAGACAGTGATTAAAAGAATAAATGGAAATGGCCAATAACTGTTTCTAAAAATATTGAACAACCCTAGTCAGAAGGGAAACACAAAATAAATGTAAGAGGTTTTAAACAATTTTTTTTGTTTTTTTTAAGCAGGGTGTAGTTTTGGAGCCTATCCTGGCAGTCGCTCTGGAGACCAGCCTGGCCTCAAACTCACAGAGATCCACCTGCCTCTGCCTCCTGAGTGCTGGGATTAAAGGAGTACGCCACCAATTTTGCCCGACTTGTTTTAAACAAATTTAAAAACAGAAACAGCATATTACCTAGCTATGTCATTCCTGGATACATACCTAATGTACTCTATATCTAGCCCATGCAGATATATTGTTTGTCTATTAATTATTGCAAGTAAATAGGAACAACATAGATGTCAATGAACAAACAAATGAATGATGTAAAGTTCGTATACAAACAGAGCTTCAGTATGGTGAAAAATAAAATATGAAATTCAAGGGGAAAGGGGGTATATTTGGAAATAATAAAATTAACTAAAGTGTCCTAAACTCAGAGTTATGAAAAACATATTCATTCTCTCTTATGTAAAGTGTGTGTGTGTGTGTGTGTGTGTGTGTGTGTGTGTGTGTGTGTGTGTGTGTGTGTGTGTGTATGGCAAAGAGAGGATAAAGAATGAGTGCCAAGGATCAATGGGGGATGGTGTTTGGTGGAAAACAAGACAGATATGGCATGGAAGAGGAAAAGAGATGTTACAAGAGAGAATAGACGCAGTGTGGGTGATTAGTGAGGGAGAAGAGTCTACCAAAACACATTTTTCAAAATGCCTTAATAATATCTCATATCTTGTACAGTAATTAAACAAATGAAAGAGGTTTTGAAATTCCCCAAAATTTGGTGTTAGATTAGACAAGCATTAGAGCAGTGTCTATGTTAGCAGTTAAAGTCAGTATTTCTGTCTCAATTTTGACGTCTATAACTGTTATATAATATTGGGAGTAACTGTTGTGATTATTGTAAAGATGGAACAGAGTTTCATATTTTGGCTGAAGAGAATATTTATTGCTGCAACCCTTACAAACTTGGGTTTTAGAACCCTTATAAGTGGTACTGAGTGAATGTACAAAGGACAGTCACATGTATAGAAACCCTGGGGTCAGGTAAGAGTGTATGCTCTGATGGAGAGTGCCTACTATTACCAACAACCTAGAACCTCAGCATGTTTATTGAGTACAGTACAGGGTAGGAGATACACTAGGTATGAAGTCTACATAGGTTAGTATTCTCTGGGTATAAACATATGTTAGAAGGAAGAAGCTGCAATTTCTAGTTTTTATTTTTACACACTGATCAATCATCCTTAAATATTCATACTTGGAACAGAAGAAGGTGGCTTTCACAACTCCCACAAATGCCCCCTGCTTTCTCAGAGGCTATGCCTACACCCAACACCCCAGGTAAGCCCTCTTACCCACAGACCACCAACACTTCCTAAGAGCCTGGCAAGCCTACCCCTAACAGATGCCACTTCCTTTGTCACCATATCTCAGCCCACAACTCCAACCAAAGCCTCCAGCTTTTCCAGGGCCTATGTCAGCACCCAGAACCTCAGAGTTCACACAGGCCACCAGAGTTCCAGCAGAGACACACTGCTGTACCAGAGGACTCTCAAGTCACCAGAACCACATGCCACTCCAGCCACTGAGAGGAAACGGAAACCAAGGGGGACTGGAAACCCATCCAACAAAGGCAAACTCAGAAATTGGCAACTAGACTTATAATTACACCAAACCCAGATGCCTAAATGTTAGTGTCATAACATAATCCACAAGAGCTAGGGCAATAATCACCACGAGTCCTGCTACCCCACAACCATAAGCCCTGAATATTCCAACACATCTGAAGCCGAAGAATATGACTTAAAGCCAACTTTATGACTATGATAGAGGTCCTTAAAGAGGAAATAAATAAATCCCTTAAAGAAAGACAAGGAAAAAAACAGAGTTGAAAGAAATGAATAAAAACTGTTCAATACCAGAAAATGAAAACAGAATCAATAAAGAAAACACAAATTGAGGGAATACTGGATATAGAAAATCTAGGTGAGCAAACAAGAACCACAGATGCAAGAATTACCAAGAAAATATAAGAGCCTGGAGGAAGAGGAAGAGAAAGGATTGTAGGAGCCAGAGGGGTAGAGGATACCATTAAAACACAGCCCAAAGAACCAACTAAGCAAGGTCCTAGGGACTCACAGAAACTGAAGTGACAAACATAGACCCTGGATGGGTCTGACCTAGGTCCTCTGAATATATGTTATGGTTGTGTAGCTTGGTGTTCTTGTGGGACTCCCAACAATGGGAGTGGGGGTGTCTCTGACTCTTTTGTCTGATCTTGGAACCCCTTTCCTCCTACTGTGTTGCCAAACCAGCCTTGATATGAGGGTTTGTGCCTAGTGTTATCATATCTTGTTAGACAATGTTGGGTGGACATCCCTGCTCTTTAAAAAAATGGAGGAGAGGATCTGGGAGAGAGAGGAGATGGAGGGAGCGACTGGAAGGAGTGAAGGGGGAAACTGTGGTCAAGATGTAAAGCATATGTCAAATATATTGATAAATTCTATATACTCCCCCAATCTTGTTTCTATTTAGGCAAATACCAAAAACTTCTAGCCTGGCCCACATTGGAAAATGCCTTGGCTAATTTCCCAAGGATACAAGACCTTGATTTTTGCTGTTGCTGTCCCATATCATCAATCAGAATTTCATTTACCCATTGTTTTCCTGTGCTCCATCATAGATAGATAAATAGATAGACTAGATAGATAGATAGATAGATAGATAGATAGATAGATAGATAGATAGATATTTTTATATATGAAAACATATGTAAACAGATTGACAGATGGCATAAAAGAATGAGGGCAAACAAGGACTTGACTATAACATAAAAATTAAAAGATTTTTTTGGTGTGCATGGCAAAATTGATGAGATTTATCATCTAACAAGGTAAAGCTATTAACAGATATGTGGTAGGGATTTTTAGCATAGTCCATTTCCAAATAAGTCATTTTTAGCCCATTCTAAATTATATGTGTTAAAAGGATGCATGAATTCATTAAATTATTTTTAACTCGGCTCATTATTACACTCAGCTTGACATCTCAGACGGTTGCTAATTTTTAACCAATTTAACAAATGTCCTTTGTTAGGAATTAAGTAGCAATGTTTCTAATGTATTACAGCTAAAATCAAGTATTTCAGAAAAGAAGGTATATTGCATATAGAATCTTAGAAAATTAGAAAGACACAAAGAAATTTAGTTCAACCACTCATTAGAGACATATTCAAACAGAATCATTCCTGGATATTCAAAACTAAATGATTAAATACAGTGAATGAGCAATGATAAAATCATCTATTAAGATTTAGAAAACTAGCAGAAAGTATATGTGATAGGTAGGGTTTTAGTTGGGAAGTGGTAGGGAAGGAGGGGAGGGAGAGGGAACTGGGATTGACATGTAAAACAATCCTATTTCTAATTCAAATGAAAAAGTCTGCAAAAACATTTAGAAAACTACCTCAAAGAATTGTGGTCTAAGTTAAAAAAAAAATGAGGAACCGATACAAATTTACAATAGGCCCTTAAAATCTTATGGTATGGACCACAGACTAACCATTTGCTCATGGAGCAATTGTATCAGGTATCATACCATAAACCATGCAAAATTCTATAGAAGTTAAGTTGTAAAGCTCTCTTTAGAATGTATTTTATTGGGGGGACTTTCTTGGATAAAGTAACATTACTCTTTTTGCCTTTTCCCCTATTGTGGTTTTACATTAGTTCATTTATTCATAATGTTTATGAAATTTTAAGAGTAGAATTTGTGTTTTTACTCCCAGAAAATAATATGTAAATTAATCTATTTGGTAATTGACTTAATTTTTCCATCAGATTGTGTAAATAGCTTATAAAACCTCATGTTATACATATGGTATATGAAACAGTTTGCTAATTATTAACTACTGAGGATATATATATATATATATTATATATATAGAGTAAAATTAATTTCATTAATTTTCATAGAATATATTTTGATTGTATTCTTTGTCCTCCCCTAACAAGTCTCAGATCTTCCACACCTCCTCTCAAAAATATAAATATATGCTTCCAAGGAAACTTAGCATAAGAAATCCATTAAACTACACTTGATTCTTAGAGATGTACACACATGCCTGATTATAAACTTATTTTACATATGAGAAGAGAAGAAGACTAGAAAGGCTGGAAATGAAAGGAAACCCATCAGTGCTTTGCTCTGAACTGTAAGCTAGTGTGCCATGTTTTTGTATATTCTACACTTCAAGACTTTCATCAGAAAATACTTACTAAAATTTTTTATTAAAGATAAAATATTCTGACTTCATAGGCACACTGACTATAGGCATTTATCTTCTCTACCTCCAAGTACTCTATTAAAATGACAAAAAAATGAAAAACTATGTATAAACACATGTCAAATACAAAATCAGATCAAATTGAAAAATTGTAGAAGTTTATTATGAATACAAAAGAACTACTCACAAAACAGTGGAAGAATCAGCTCACAGAAGACACAGTGCAACCTACAATATATTAAGGAAAGGTTGTGACCTTGTCAGTGATTGGCCACTCTATGATATTAACATCGTGTTTAGACCAAGTAGAGCTATTAAATTGGATCCTCTGGTGCTGATTGATTTACTTTGACTGAATTGTCCCGAAAAGTATGTAAAGCCTACAGTGAATGTTTCATATATGTTTAGTTATTGTTCAAAGAAGCTGAGATAACTTAGATTTGGTACACAGTTATATACATTAGACCACATATGCAAACTGAGGCTTCCAGTTTTAATTTTAAGCTCTTAGGCTACAGGGGGATGGAAAGGTGGTATCAGCACATCAGCACTATCAATATGCTTCTGGTAAGTGGCAAAAATGTCATATGGTTGGTTGTCCCTCATAGTCCATGGGAGATTGTAAGACTCCTGCCAATTTTAAGTTCTATGAATTCTCACAGTTCTTGGAGGAAATGTCAGAACATTTGCATATGATCTACACATATCTTCTATTTACTTTAAGGTCCAGAATTTTTTAAATACCAGTTGAAATGTGGATGTTACATAAAATATTGTTACGTGTTATTGTTGTAAGACCAATGAGAAGAAATAACATCTGTATACAAAAAATAGTGTTTCTAATCTTTTTTGGCTGCTCATACAGATTCCAGACAACTAGGTTATTCCCCAGAGAGACTACATAAGAAATTACACACACACACACACACACACACACACACACACACAGAGAGAGAGAGAGAGAGAGAGAGAGAGAGAGAGAGGAGAGAGACAGAGAGACAGAGAGACAGAGAGAGAGACACACAGAGAGAGAGAGAGAGAGAGAGAGAGAGAGAGAGAGAGAGAGAGAGAGGATGGTGGGAGGGAGGTAGAAGTCTTCTGAACACTACCAATTAGTAATCTTCTGGTTTAAAAGAAAAAGCAGGTTTTGCAGCAGAACAGGCACGAGTGTATTGATTGCAGCACTGTGATTGCTACTGCAGGGGATTGTGAGGGGAGCATGGATGAACACAGAAGCCACAGCATGGATGCAGTGACCTATGATGATGTTCACATCAACTACACTCAGGAAGAGTGGGATTTGCTGAATCCTTCCCAGAAACGTCTCTACAAAGATGGGATGCTTGACACCTACAGGAACCTCACTGACACAGGTTACAGTTGGGAAGACCATAATATTGAAGAACAATGTCAAAGTTCTAGAAGATGTAGAAGGTAATTTTCATGTGCAAGTTTCTACAAATTTGCCCCTGGACAAATTTTAATGGGTCCTGGAAGATTTAAAGAAAAGCAACAGTGTAAATAAGCACAACTTAATGTATATTGATAATTCTTAATTTATCACAAAAACTCCTATTTCAGTGTCAGGTAGCTATTCTATGTTTGCAAGGCATTCCTGTGAAAAAGAAAACAAGGAAACAGTGCCTTAAGAGATACCACCATTTGAATAATAACCCCATGAGAGCCATGCTTTGAAAATGCCAATCCGTTGAGTTTCATAACACTCATATTTTAAATGGTATACAAGTTGAAGATATGATATATGTATGTCCAAGTCCTTCTAAGAATAAAAGAGTCTATACTAAAGCTGGCATTACTCACATATTTGTGACTTGGCTAAGTATATTGAAAGGGTCAGTTTATGAGAGTCAAGAAGGTTGTTGTAGAGAAACATTAATCCCTGTACCACATGTCTGTGAGGAAAATAAAGTCAAACTGTGTAAATGCAAAAAAAGGAAAAATCAGACCCAGACATGGTGCTACATGCTTTTAAACCCAGCATTTAGGAGGCAGAGACAAATAAATCTCTGTAAGTCTAAAGAAAGCCTGCTCTACACAATAAGATCCTAGAGAGCCTAGGAATATAACAGAGACCATGTGGAGTCTGTTCTTGGTAGTCAACTTGACTACTATGAAACTAACCAAAACCAGCGCTGCAGGGTACAACTGCAAGGGACTTTTTTCATTGAATCATTTGAAGTGGTAAGACCCACCCTAACTGCATGTCTTCTGAGGTGGGAAGATCCACCTTAAATCTGGGCCACGCCTTTTGTAGCACCTTTATTGAAGAAGGAAGACTTTGTTCTGCCTGCTTCCCCTTCCTCTTGCTGGCAAGTTCATTCCTTGACTGGCATTAGAACCTACTTCTTTGGGATTCCAATGGATATTGAAGACCAGCTGAGTCATCCAGCGCCATGGACTAAAAAACTACTGAACTCTTAGACTATCCATTGGTAGACAGCCAATGCTGGACTAGCTATACCACAACCTGTAAGCCCCTCTAATCTCATATATGTTATGCATATATATATATATATTCATTTTAATCAGTTGTATTCCTCTAGAGAATCCTAAATAATACATCCCTCCACACTAGCCTTCATAGTTCTAGAAGGTGTTATTATTCTGGCTGGTAGGGGAGCAAAGTCACCAACAGTCTTATTGAGCTGTTACTTCTGTGAGTTTCAATAATGAGCTGCCCTACCAGATGTGCCCACTAGTGCAACAGTGGAATGACAGATGTGGGGGTGTCTTAGTTTATTTTCTATTATTGTAATAAACACTACAACAAAAAGCAATTTGGTGAAGAAAGGATTTATTTGACTTACAGGTTAGAGTCCAGCTTTGGGAAAAGCCTAGACAGGAGGAACTGAAGCAGAAACCACAGAAGAGCACTGCTTCTAGGTTGTTCTAGCTTGATCAGTCTGCTTTATTGTACACCCCAGGACCACCTGCTCAGGCATAGCATTCTGCAGCAGGCTGGATACATACACATTAATCATCAAGAAATAATTCTCTGCAAGAAAAGAGATACCTTAATAGAGGGAGCCATTATAGGTTTAAATAGAAATCTGGCGCTAGGGAAATGTCCAGACATCTACAAGGATGACACCAACTAAGAATATAAGCAATAGTGGAGAGGCTACCTTAAATGCCCTTCCCTTATAATAAGATTGATGGTTATATTATATGCCATCCTAGAGCCTTCATCCAGTAGCAGATGGAAGCAGAAGCAGATACCCACAGCTAAACACTGAGCTGAACTCTGGAATCCAGTTGCAGAGAGTGAGGAGTAATGAGCAAAGGGGTCAAGGCAAGGCTGTTGAAACCCACAGAAACAACTTTCCTGAACAAGGGGAAGCTCATGGTCCCCAGACTGATATCTGGTGAACCAGCATAGTACTGATCTAGACCCCCTGAACATTGGTGTCAGTTTGGAGTTCTGAGCAGACTGGGGCCTCTGGTAGTGGATCAGCATTTATCCCTAGTACACGAATGGACATTGGGAGCTCATTCCACATAGAGGGATACCCTCTCAGCCTAGACACATGAGGGAGGGCCTAGGCCCTGCCCCAAATGATATGACAGACTTTGATGAACGCCCATGGAAGGCCTTACCCTATCTATGGAGCAGAGGAGGGATGGGATGTGGGTTGGTGTGGGGGGCATGGGAAGATGGGAGGGAGAAGGAACTGGGGTCGATATAGAAAATAAGATTGTTTCTAATTTAAATAAAAAGTAACAAAAAGAAATAATTCTCTGAGTTAATAAACTTCTTTTCCATAGTTGTTGTGTAACCATAAAAAGATCATCAATAAATTCAACACTATCTGTGTTAAAGGAACATGTTTCCAAAGCTAGCATTTGCTTTAGTTTCACTTCAGTTTCTTTTTCTTCTCTTAAATTCACACTCAGTTTAGCTGTCATATTTGCCCTCCAGGGGACACATCATTATAAATGGAGCCAAGATGCCTCTCATCATGAGAAATACATTAAATAACAGATATCAGGGGATGATGGCCCTGGAGGGAGCTTTGGTAAGCTATATCCAATTTATGATGTGTTTCCCTGTGTTTTTTTTTTTTTTGCTGCAGAAGGCAGAGACTATGACTAAGTCAAGAAATGTTCTTAGAGCTTATGCCAAGCCTTATGTTTTTAACTTCAACATGTGCTAAACATAATCTCAGTGTCACATAAAGGAACACACACAAACAGAGCAAAAGTATCTTGAAAGTGCAGTTGTTTTTTTACAAAAAGGGTGTGCTAGACCCCAAAACATGCTAGTAACACACCAGAGCCAACACAGCTCTCGTGTTTTATCCCTGATGTAACTAAAAATTGTGTCATCCCACTGGTGGGAGCTCAACTTCAAAATCTGATGTGATTCACTCATCTGTAGAAAAGGGAAAGGAAAGAAAGGCTTAGGATATATAGGCCTTGCTGGGATAATTACCTCTTATTTTAAAAAAACAAACAAACAAAATACTTTTCCCAAAACAAAACAGGGTACTTGCAACACATGGCAAAGAAGCATCAGCAAGTGGTGGAAGTAAATGATATAAAAGGTCCTGCACCCACAAATGGTTTCGTCATGTTGGGATAATGAAGGCCTGAGGGTTGGAAAACCCTACAGAATGCTCACTACAATTTTGTAACCTTGCAGATAAGTGAAAGAAAGGTAGACTGTCCCTGAGAACCTGAATATGCAATCCACACCTGAATATGTTCAGGGAGCACTAGTGAAAGAATTGTGACTGAGAGCTGGCTCAGTGGTTAAAGCTCTGGCTTCTCTTCCAGAGGACCTGAATTCAATTCCCAGCACTCACATGGCAGCTCACAACTGTCTGTAACTCTAGTTCCAGGAGATCTGAGACTCTCACACAAATATAGATGCAAGCAAAACAGCAATAAAATAAAATAATTTAAAAAAGAAACTCTCCTTCTAGAGATTGAGGGAAAGCACATAAAATGAAAGGATCAAGGGTGTCTTGGGGTAGAGAAGCCACAATCCTAAGAGGGAATACAAAAGAAGAACTAAAT